>NC_042493.1:41895195-41902718 GCF_005508785.2 Acyrthosiphon pisum | reverse complement strand
AATAATACCACAAGTCAAGAATTTACTTACGGATCTTTAACATAGTATTTTAAATTCTTATCGTTAATCTAAGACCGAAATATCATCGTATGTTTCCCTAACAAAATATTGAGTTTTCGCAATTTATTTCTGGCCGATATTTAGTACGGAATTTGTAAGACCTTACGCGAAATTTTTCAAAACTCCCTTACAACCGAAAAAAGCATTTTCCTCATATGCTGTTTCCCCAGCCCCACATTAAACTAAAATTACGGTTTCGCACGAAATATTTTATTTATAGTTATAGGTGTTAGATTGAATAAGTATCTAATGCGAGCGAAGCGACCAAATTTTTTTTCTGTTTGGGGTCCCCTTCAAATATTTCCCTGTGACATAAATACTACCTATCCATCTCTGATTCTGCCGTTGGAAAATGAATTAATGTTGTAATTAATTTTAATAGGAAAGACTTAATGGTCTAGCTATGCTCTTGATCAACAAAAACGATTCAATTACTCCTGACGAAGTGCTGGTTGAACTATCCAATAAAAAAAGGATAATATAATTTTTATTATAAATAATTAATAATATAATATATATAATATTCTGTATATACTATGTGCATATTAAATAGTATTTAACTGCCGTGGGTTATGTAAATCTTTGTATTTGTTTTGTTATTTTGCTTATTAATATTTATACGTGTAATGTGTTTGATTGTTAGGAAAATGGGTAGTTTTAAAGAGAAGGTTTTAGTGTTGGTTATTTTTCCGAATGTCATTGTAACAATATAGTAGGAGTCTTGTATTAAATTTTCAAGCTTTTTGACCCAATAATTAAAGTTTTATTAACATTCATAGAAAAAAACCTAAAACTGAGTATATCCGTAAGCAGCTCAAAACAAGTCAAAATATTTTAAAAATTTTTTCAAAGGCTAATACAAGCATTCAATGAAAATGTTATGTATTTACGATAATTTGTTTTATAGTTACACCAAAAGCAAAAATCCCGTTTATCCTTAATTTTTATTTTGATAAATATTAGGAATTTTAAATTTTGACCTCCCAAAAGTACCAACTAGATTCACTTTCCCATCGAACAAGATACTATAGTTGAAAATCGAAGCATTAATTCGACTACTATAATCGTGTACACAGACACAAAAATAAAAATAAAAAACACATATCATTGTAAAATCAATACATTCACCATTACACTCAAAATATCAAATTTCAAAAAAAAAATTAATGTTTTTAATTTAAATAATAATTACTATTATTGTTTTAAAAAAATATTAAGTGTTCCATAACTTCTACCAATAGCGTCTATTGGCGTACATCATTGCATAATAAATTCCAAAAATGAATCTAAAATAACTTTTATAGCCTTCGCAGCTGCAGTCGGACTGTTCCAGTTGTTTTATTTTTGTAAATAGTGTTGTAATATTGTATTCTTCGTTTTCACGGTAATGATTACGGTGTGGAATTGAAAAATTATTAAAAATAACAAGTATAAAACTCGAGACCCAAACATAAAATTTCTAGAGGGGTGGGTATGGTGTAAATTTCCTGGGTGGGTATGGCCATTTACCCGCCCTGTCAGTCCACCATTGAGTACTACCTACCTATTTGCTTGTGTATATTAAATAATTATACTAAAAAACTAAAACCTGTAACCAAGGCTGGGCATTAACGAGTTAAAAAGTTAAAGTTAAGTTAATAAGTTAATTTTATATTAACTTTTTAACTTAACTAGTTAATTTTGGCTTTTCACTAACTTAACTGTTAACTTACTAAATTTCTTTTTTAATTAACGTGAAATTAACGAGTTAATTTTTCATTTCAAGAAGTAAGTTAAGTTAATTTATTTTGTTTTTAATTTTATCATATTTCACTAATTCAGTATATTTCGTTTTCATGTCAAAAAATATTTATCGTGAATTGTTTAAAGTAAAAAAAGTATATAATTCGAATTTAACAAATATGGAAACACTGTATAAAATATAAATACTATAATCTATAATTTAGTTTTGGGTTAGAAAAAAATTAAGTACGTTAGCGTTGTATAAACAAATTAACTTTTTTTGAACTTAATAAAAAGTTAACAAAAAGTGTGTATTAACTTTTAACTTAACTGAGTTAAAAAAAATCATTAACTTGCCCAGCCTTGCCTGTAACTCCCTAATATTAAAAATGATATATTAAGACGAGTGATGTAGGTAACTAGATAATATTTAATATTATAGTGTACCTATTGGCTATTATAATTTATTATTAAAATATATCTATAATTTATAAAAATAAAATATAGGTACCTACTTATTTTTTTTTTTAATAATAATCCATAAAACATGTTTAAGTCCATAAAAATGTTAAGTGATAAACAAATAGGTAAAGGGTTGGTACTAACATGATAACCAATATGAGTTTTTAATTTTTTATGAACTTATATATTTTGCATTTTTACTTAATAGTATTACTAACATATATTATAAATTATAGTTTATATTTACATGACGAATTTATATCTATAAGTACTAACATTGATAGTACCTACTAGTATACTAGTATAATATAGTATTACGTACCTATTTGCTTGTGTATAGTAAATAATTATATAAGTAATAGCGGAATGTGTCCTGCAGTTTCTACAATAATTATATTAGATTCTGAGTGGTTTGATGAATGTATTGATTTTCCAATGATGTGTTTTATTAATTTTTAATTGTTGTGTCTGTGTACACGATAAGTAGTTGAAATAATGCTTCAACTTTAACTTTAACCAGAATCTTGTTAGATAGGAAAGTGAATATTATTGGTGCATTCGGGAGGTCAAATTTTAAAATTCCCAATAGTTAGGTTAGGTTAGTATGGAAACTTGTCATATAAACATGTCGTGAGTACCTATTAAAATTATCAATGGCTATTAGTTGTTAAATTAGGAACCTCCACAAAAAAAAGTCGATTTTGTCGATAAATAGTTTAAAAAAATTTAAAAAATTAAATTCTATTTAATTAATTTTTTGTTCTTCCCGACGTATTTGTACGCAATGAATTTCATCCTTTTGACTCCCTACTGCAGTACCGACTAGATTCACCTTCTTACCACTTACCAGGAAAGATGCGTAAGCCATAGAGAGAGTGAAAGGAAAAATTCAACGGATGCAAGTAAAAAATCGGAACATTTGGCCGAAAGGTTTAAAAACACATTGTAAAATCAATACCTACATTCTTTCGCTCCCATCAGAATCTAAAAAATCTAAAAGAAACGTAAAATGTCTATAAAGAGCTAAAAATATTATGAAGATGTTATCATGTAGTTGCAGAATTCTAATATAAACGTTTGGTGAACATTTCAAGTATACGGTTAGGCGTTTCTAAATTATCACAAAATATCTTCAAACGTTCATTGTAGAAAAATAATGTGATTTCACCTTTCTAGTAATTTTTTTTAGGTATGTATAAAAACATACGTTGAATTGTGCACTCATTAAATTTTTAATTCTTAGACATAGAAAGTAAACTTTTTTGATTTTGTAACTACAAAATAATTTGCAAATGGCAAAATTCTAACTTCAAACCCTTATAAAAAAATATTGTGACAATGTGATTATAAATTTTTGATATTTTTTAACAGGTAAATAATCAACTAATGAGGAGTTTTGTATTTTTATCCAAGCTTCTTGACAGAGCGAAAATTTTTTTATTTATTTATGTCTGTCATCACCGTTTTTCATTCGAGAGGTCAATATTCAAAATTCCCAATTGTTTTCAAAAGCGCAGGGAAAAAGAAAATTAAAATTAAGGAAAAACCGCAATTTTTACGAAAAATCGGTTTTGAGCAAAACCGATTTTGGTTTTTGGTGTTCAAAATTCTAAAACAAATAACTATGTAGAAAAAAAAATTGCAAATTTCACTGAATGTTTATTTTAGAACTTTATTTATGTTACAGTTAAAGTATTGAATCAGTTAGTTTATGAAATAACTAGGTAATTTATAAAATAACTAAAACTTGTCGGTAATGTATATAATTTATTCTAGTTAGTTTATACATTCCCTGGCATCACTTCGTTAATGTGTTAAATTGTACAAAATATCATGTACAATATCGTAATTTTACTATCAGATGTAAGATATAAATCAGATGAGACTGATGTCTTTGTTGTCGGTGACCGTTCATGTGCGTTTATTATCTTGTTATTATAAGATTATCGTTGTTGGTACATGTATTATAATATTATTAAGACTGTCAATAAAATTGGTAAGGTTTAAAGTTTACTAATAGTTTTACAGTCACACGTGTTCATTGTTGGTTTGTCTGCACACTATTATTTTAAATATTAATATACTACACAATGCATTTGAATAAAGTAGATTTAATCAAAAAAAAATGTTTATATTAGTGTTAAAAACCATTCATTAAATTACAACTTTGTCTTGGATATTACTGTAAATTCTGGAAGTCATCGTACTACTTTTCATATGAGTATATGAAATTTCTGAGTTACAAAAAAACACGACTTAGTAATATTATTTTTGTTTTAATATAGGAGAATCAGCAATAATTTTAAGGAATTTACAATTATTTTATTTTTAAATCATTTGGAAGTTCGTAAAGGGACATTGGTACTCAAAAAGCACATGATTAATAATTGTCATATTATTTAATAGTTGATAATAAACATATCATATCATGACACAGAAGGTTTGCAAATTTCGTTCATTTTTGAAGTACTATTATTGCGTAATATGTTTATTTGAGTGTACATTAACTGTTGATAGACCAGTAGGCCAAAACCTAATTTTACTCAGGTAATGTAGAGTTTAGCTTATGGCCTTACATCATTGCCAAGTTAAAAAAAATGATGATTGCTCTGGTGAGACATCAAGTCCAACCAAAACTGTTACATAATAATATACAATGCTCATGTATATACTGGAGTGAATATTTTATATTTGTATAGTAAACACTATATTATATACATTCTGTTATTTAACATCATCAGTAAAAAATATACTTTTATCTACATGATATTATAAATTATTATTTATAAATGATAATATGTTAGTGGTTTGTGAATATTTTCTCACAAATTCCCTCATTTACATGGTATATGGCATACTTAAATACAGATTACAAGATTTTTGTATGATTAAGAAGCTGTAGTTAAAAATGACGTTCTAGATAAGGTAAAATCATTTAATGGTAAGATATTGTTAAAATCCATTGATAACTGATTACATACAATGATTTTTAATTTTTATTCTCAATGATAACAGTTGCATAGTGGTCATTGGGGGAAACATTTTTTAATATACATATTATAGAAAACATTACATAATAACAATGATACAGTAAAAAAATTTTAAAAAAGGCAATATAAGCTTATACATTGAATTACTATATCATTTTAACATTTTAAAATTAAGTTTAAAATTTAAAACATATTTAAAAATAAAACTTTGAAATTCATTTAAGCCATACAAAAACAAAAATAACTTTATAATAAGAAATAGTCACAAAATATTAAAAGTAGATTACAAACATTTAATTATGAACAAATTTGTAATAGTGTTCTTATAAACTAAGCTTATTTGCAAGTAACTCTCTTATATAATAAAATGTGCATTATAAATTATATAGAATTATACATTAAACAAATAATAAAAATATATATTTAAAGAAAGAGAATAAAAATGTGATCAGATTTATTCCTCATATTTTGTTCTGCTAACACACATCTATTAAATAAACTTTTGTGTGTGAATTTTAACAGATAACATAAATAAATGGTCTGCAGGTTTAATGAACAATATTAAAAACACTTAGAATCGTACAGAAGAAAAGTCATACAAATGTGTTAATTGTAATATATCCTACTGTGTCGTTGACTTAAGGTTGATAAAATTATTTACAAAAAGGCGTAAATATAGTTAAATGGCTAGTTTCAATGGAATATGGGCTTAATGAATACTTCTGTATTAACTTGAAATTGATGCTTGATAAATTGATTTATTACCAACAATTCATTTGTATGGTTATTCTCCGGAATAAATCCTAATGAGAGTTATGATAACTTAGCATAACTTACATTAAGAATAATTCATACCGGAGAAAAACCATATAAATGATTAATTTTTAATAAATACAACTAAGTTGAATTAATTTTGATGCTTGAGAAAAATACTAATAAATATAATTGTTTGACTTTATAATTTATGATTCAATGAATAACAGGATTTCAGATTGCTATTATTGATTTAAAGTTGATGCCTGAGAAAATGATTTATTATCAAGAACTCATATATATATAATATGGTTGTTCTCCCGTATAAAATCTAATGGGAGTTTTGATAACCTAGCAAAACTAACATTAAGAATAAAAAATTCACACGGGAGAAAAAATATACAAATGTTTATAGTGGTATGTTGACTCAAAGTTTATGAGTGAGAAAACTGTTTTTAACAAATAATATTTATAATAATTTCCTGCTTTTTGGTGAAATAAGTTAATCGCTATGAATACTCTTGGGTTTAGTTTAAGATTATGGTCGAGATAATTAATTATTATTAACGTCTCATTTATATGGCTCATCAACCGTATGAATTCTAATGGAAGTTTGATAATCTAGCAAAACTAACATTTAGAAATAAAACTTCATACGAGTGAAAGGCCATATAAATGATTTATCAATAATAAATGGTAACATGTTGACTTATAGCTTATGATTGAGAAAGTCGTTTTTACCATAAAGAATTTATAATAATTTTTAGCTTTTTGGTGAAATAAGTAGAGCATTATGAATACTAGTTAGATGAGTTTAAGATTATGATGGAGAGAAATATTTAATATTAACACCTCATTCATACGGCTTATCACCGGTATAAATTCTAATAGAAGTTTGATAACCTAGCAAGCTTACATTAGAACCAAAATTGTATACCGGTGAAAAGCCGTATAAATGGCTTATTAATAACAAATAGTAACATTTTGACATATAGCTTATGATTGATAAAATCGTTTTAACCATAAACAAATTATAAAAAGTTTTACCTTTTTGATGAAAAAAGTAGAGCACTATGAATACTAGTGGGATGGGTTTAAGATTATGATTGAGATAAATATGTATTGCCAACAATACATTCGGACGGCTATCCTCCCATATATATTCTAATAGAAGTTTAACGACCCAGCTAAACAAACATTTAGAACCGAATTCTTATATGGGAGAAAAACCAAATAAATGTTTTATTTATAATAAATAGCATATTTTGACACAGAATTGATGCTTGAAAAGGATTTATAATTTTTTCCATCTTTTGATGAAATATATTAAGGGCAATGAACACTCCTAGGGTTGAGTTTAAAGTTAAAAAAAAATCATTTTTTAAGGTTTTTATGAAATAAGTAGAGCACTATGAATACTAAAGGGATGGGTTTAAGATTATGATCCAGATAAATATTTATTATTAACACCTCATTCATATGACTTTTCACCGGTATAAATTCTAATGGAAGTTTGATAACCTAGCAAGCTTACAT
>NC_042493.1:41872252-41894496 GCF_005508785.2 Acyrthosiphon pisum | reverse complement strand
TTTATAGTCGACAAAGATATGAATTCCCAACAATATAAATCCTAATGAAAATTTGATAAACTAGCACTTTACATTTAGAACCTTCATTTCATATGGATAAAAAGCCATTTAAATGAATTGTTTTTAATAAATAGCATATTTTGACTTAAAATTAATTCTTGAAATGGGTTTATAATTTTTTCCATATTTTGTTGAAATATATTAAGGGCTATGAACACTCCTGGGTTGAGTTTATAGTTGAAAAAAATAATTTATTTCAGGTTTTTATGAAATAAGTAGAGCACTATGAATACTAGTGGGATGGGTTTAAGATTATGATCGAGAGAAATATTTATTTTTAACACCTCATTCATACGGCTTATCACCGGTATAAATTCTAATGGAAGTTTGATATCCTAGCAAGCTTACATTAGAACCAAAATTGTATACCGGTGAAAAGCCGTATAAATGACTTATTAATAACAAATAGTAACATTTTGACATAAAGCTTATGATTGATAAAATCGTTTTAACCATAAAGAATTTATAAAAAGTTTTAGCTTTCTGGTGAAAAAAGTATAGCACTATGAATACTAGTGGGATAGGTTTAAGATTATGATCGAGAGAAATATTTATTATTAACACCTCATTCATACGGCTTTCCACCGGTATAAATTCTAATGGAAGTTTGATATCCTAGCAAGCTTACATTAGAACCAAAATTGAATACCGGTGAAAAACCGTATAAATGACTTATTAATAACAAATAGTAACATGTTGACATAAAGCTTATGATTTAGAAGTTCGTTTTTACCATTAAACATTTAAAAAAATTTAGCTTTTTGTGAAATAAGTAGAGCATTATGAATACTAGTGGGATGGGTTTAAGATTATGATCGAGATAAATATGTATTGCCAACAATACATTCAGACAGTTATCCTACCATATATATTCTAATGGAAGTTTGATGACCCAGCAAACAAACATTTAGAACCGAATTCTTATATGGGAGAAACCCGAATAAATGTTTTATTTATAATAAATAGCATATGTTGACATAGAATTGATGCTTGAAAAGGGTTTAGAATGTTTTTTAGTTTTTCAATAAAATATGTCAGGGTTATGAATACTAGTGGGTTGGGTTTGGGTTTATAGTCGACAAAGATATGTATTCCCAACAATATAAATCCTAATGAAAATTTGATAAACTAGCACTTTACATTTAGAACCTTCATTTCATATGGATAAAAAGCCATTTAAATGAATTGTTTTTAATAAATAGCATATTTTGACTTAAAATTAATTCTTGAAATGGGTTTATAATTTTTTCCATATTTTGTTGAAATATATTAAGGGCTATGAACACTCCTGGGTTGAGTTTATAGTAGAAAAAAATAATTTTTTTCACGTTTTTATGAAATAAGTAGAGCACTATGAATACTAGTGGGATGGGTTTAAGATTATGATCGAGAGAAATATTTATTTTTAACACCTCATTCATAAGGCTTATCACCGGTATAAATTCTAATGGAAGTTTGATATCCTAGCAAGCTTACATTAGAACCAAAATTGTATACCGGAGATAAGCCTTATAAATGACTTATTAATAACAAATAGTAACATTTTGACATAAAGCTTATGATTGATAAAATCGTTTTAACCATAAAGAATTTATAAAAAGTTTTAGCTTTCTGGTGAAAAAAGTATAGCACTATGAATACTAGTGGGATAGGTTTAAGATTATGATCGAGAGAAATATTTATTATTAACACCTCATTCATACGGCTTTCCACCGGTATAAATTCTAATGGAAGTTTGATATCCTAGCAAGCTTACATTAGAACCAAAATTGAATACCGGTGAAAAACCGTATAAATGACTTATTAATAACAAATAGTAACATGTTGACATAAAGCTTATGATTTAGAAGTTCGTTTTTACCATTAAACATTTAAAAAAGTTTTAGCTTTTTGGTGAAAAAAGTAGAGCACTATGAATTTTAGTTGGATGGGTTTAAGATTATGATCGAGATAAATATGTATTGCCAACAATACATTCAGACAGCTATCCTACCATATATATTCTAATGGAAGTTTGATGACCCAGCAAAACAATCATTTAGAACCGAATTCTTATATGGGAGAAAAACCAAATAAATGTTTTATTTATAATAAATAGCATATGTTGACATAGAATTGATGCTTGAAAAGGGTTTAGAATGTTTTTTAGTTTTTCAATAAAATATGTCAGGGTTATGAATACTAGTGGGTTGGGTTTGGGTTTATAGTCGACAAAGATATGTATTCCCAACAATATAAATCCTAATGAAAATTTGATAAACTAGCACTTTACATTTAGAACCTTCATTTCATATGGATAAAAAGCCATTTAAATGAATTGTTTTTAATAAATAGCATATTTTGACTTAAAATTAATTCTTGAAATGGGTTTATAATTTTTTCCATATTTTGTTGAAATATATTAAGGGCTATGAACACTCCTGGGTTGAGTTTATAGTAGAAAAAAATAATTTTTTTCAGGTTTTTATGAAATAAGTAGAGCATTATGAATACTAGTGGGATGGGTTTAAGATTATGATCGAGAGAAATATTTATTTTTAACACCTCATTTATACGGCTTATCACCGGTATAAATTCTAATGGAAGTTTGATATCCTAGCAAGCTTACATTAGAACCAAAATTGTATACCGGAGATAAGCCTTATAAATGACTTATTAATAACAAATAGTAACATTTTGACATAAAGCTTATGATTGATAAAATCGTTTTAACCATAAAGAATTTATAAAAAGTTTTAGCTTTCTGGTGAAAAAAGTATAGCACTATGAATACTAGTGGGATAATATAGTTGACAAAAATATTTATTATGAACATTTCATTCATATGGCTTATCTTCCGTATAAATTCTAATGGAAGTTTGATATCCTAGCAAAATTTAAATTAAGAATCAAAATTGTATGCAGGAGTAAAGCCATTTAAATGATTTGTTTATAGTTAATAGTATAATGCTGACTTAAATTTGGTTTTTAAGATAACTGTTATAATGTTTTTGAGCTTTTTGATAAAATATTTGAAGTAATAGGTATACTAATTTGTTTGATTTTTGTTCATGGTCATAAAAATGACTTATAGAATGTTTAAAGTGTTTACTTTAATTATAAAAATAATAGATGTCAGGTAATTAAATAAAAATAATATATCCATTGTTGATTCAATTTATGCCACTTTTGAACATTTAAGGGAAAAGTAATTTGGTCCCCTAGTGAATGGAGACAAAGCATAAAAATGCCCAAATAGACCCAAAACTATTGGATGTTATTAAGTTAATTTTTTTAGATATTGGTCAAGGGAGAACATTTTTTAGTATTTTCATTCCCATGCAATTATAAAGCAAACAGTTATTCCAGTATTAATGGCTTGGATTTTTTTTCTTTAATTTAACTATAACATTTTTACTATATTAAAGAAAGAAACATCTTTTCAGTAAAATAGTGTACCCATTTTAAATTTCTAGCAAAATTTACATTAAGAATCACAGATTCACACAAGGGAAAAACCATACAACTGTTTTTTTTATAATAAATAGCAATATTTCTAATGATTTTCCGTCTTTTGATACAATTCATTTAGGGCTTTTGTTATTTATTTGTAATTAATGTCTGAGAAATAAATTTATTACAAATAACTCATTTTTACGGTTTTTCTCCAGTATAAACCGTAATAAAAGTTTTGATAACCTAGCAAAACTCAGCTTATGGTCCATAAATAAATACCGGAGAAAACCCATATAAATGTTTTATTTCTAATGAATACTTTTACAGGCTCAAATTTGCTACTTTTTAAAAATATGATATATTATAGATGACATTTTTGTATGACTTTTAAAAATTAGTTAGAAAGAGTTTAGACTATTAAGAAAGAATTGTAGTAAATGACAGTGAAAGCAAACTTGTTATTTTTTTCGATCTGCTTGCTTTGTGTTTAGTTGTAACTTGTAGTTTATGCTTTATGGGAATATTGCATTTGTATCCTTGTTTTCAATCTGTGGCTTAAAGCAATGTTATGTATGCAAATGATGGCACATAATTCTTGTCATTTATACAAAAAAAATTGTATAATAATATCATCAATTATTCAAACTTCAATTTTTATTTTATCTCCATTTTCTGGTACCTAAAACAATAATAATTGTATAATGGTTAACATAATTATTAAATTTATTACGCATCTGGGCATTTTGTTTTGACAGAAAGTCACAATAAGATAATATGTAATTTAAAGAGAATAGTAAGTATGATATAAAAATGACTAAATCTACACGTGTAACCGAACATTAATTGAAGACTAAGCTTAGGCTATTAAATTTCTTCTTCCGAAAAAGTATCATGTAAGTCAGTGATCAATTGACATAATAAAAGTGCACATTTAAGGAATAACTAATTATATTTAAATATTTTAAAATACAAAATTATTGTTGTTATAATAATATTTGACACAAAACGAATTAGAATTATCATAGTAATTCGTATAGTTTTATTTATTTTAATATAAATTGTATTCACGTTTTACTGTACTAAGTACCTATAAGATAAATTATTAAGTAGAATATAAAATTCCTAAATTAAGAAAAAACTGATTTTTTTTTTTACTCAAAACAAGTTTCAAGAAAATAGATTTAGTTTTAAATTGTAAAAAAAAATACCATAGATTCATGACGTTTTCACAGAATATTTATTCATTGATTTATATGCACCATACAATTTTTGAAATATTATTCTTCTTTTTGAGCTATTAACACGTTGACTGCTTTACGGCCGCACAGACGTTTATTTTTATAATGCTTTATGTATATTCCGGGCAACATTCGTAAAATGTACCTAGTGATAATTTTAGAACCAACAGGCCTAAAAATATGATTCTGATATCAATTGGTTTATTTTTCTTTGAAGATTATTAATAAACTGCAATAATAGTATGGCCACCGGCAGCCTCATGGCGCTTACATAATACGTAGTTTTATCATTCGCCACACGGCCGCCGGCGTGCTTACACATAAAATTATCGACTATTAAGTTTTTTTATATTATAAAAATGAGTTCTTAACCAAAACGGCTTAGAGTCTGTGATGAAAGTGTTGTGCGGGAATTTTTAGATGACATAGTTGACAACTTCAGTTCTTTTAGTGAATTTGACGAGTCTGTTGAAGACAAGCATTATGTTCCTTCAAATGAATCCGATAATATTCAAAGTGACAGTGGTAAGTAAATATTTTGTCATTTACCAAATATACTTTAATTTAAACTGTATAAAAATCTAACTTGATCTAATTATTTATATACAATTTTATTAAGTTTATTATAAAGTTAATGGTCATTTTTACAGAGGTGTTATTTTCTTTGGTTGGTAGTTTATGTTTGTTCATTATCCAAAATGCCTGACATTTAAAATTTGCCATAATTTTTTTCCCATACGCAATAAAAAAGGAATATAGTTATAATATTTATCATAATTAGTATTTCTATAAATTTCCAGATAGTAATAATGTTGATTAAATTTCTAAAGAAGTAACTAAAGCACAAAGACCCGTTATTGAACATACTTGGAATGATGTTAAAAAAAAAAAAACAATTTATATTCAGTAAAAATCCTGGTTTTAAAGTTGAAATTCCAAACGATGAGACTGTATTGCAATATTTCAAATTATTTATAACTGACGAAATTATCGACCTCATAGTGTTAGAAACAAATAGAAATAGGTAAGGCTCACAAATACGGTATTAAATTATTTAAGCTCTGTGGTGCAAATGAATACACGTATAACATTCAAGTTTACGCAGGAAAAAGACAAGATGATGGCAATGGATTAGGGTGTAGTGTGAATTTGTCTTCTTTATATTTAAACGCTGGTAGAATTATTATTACTGAGAATTTTTACACTTCACTCAACCTAGCTAATGCACTTTTAGAAAATGAAACACATTTAGTACATTAAGATGTAACAGAGTTAAGCTTCCAGAGGTCACAAAGTCAAAGTTAAAACCTGGACAAATAATAGGTAAAGAAAATTTGAATCGGGTTGTGGTAGCCAAATGGTGCGATAAAAGAGATGTCACTATGCTATCGACTTGTCATAACCTAACCATGGTAGATACGGGGAAGAAAAAATAGAAACAATGAAACAACCATGAAGCCAAAAATCATAATTGATTATAAATCAGGTAAGGCTGGGATTGACCTATCAGATCAACTATCGAATTACAGCAGTCCAGTACGGAAATCAATTAGATGGTATCATAAAGTGGCGACAGAGATTTTATTAGGAACTGCTGTAGTAAATGCACTTATAGTATATAACTTAAATACACCACACAATAAACTTAAAATTACACAGTTCCGTGAAGCACTGTTTAACGAAATACTCGGATTAAATCAACCATTACTTCATCAAGATTCTGTTTCTACGTCAACGTCATCAACATCAAGACGAGCATCATTAAAACATATTCCCGATGAAACTTCAGAAAAGTGTACTAGAAATCGAAAAATAAGAAAGAGATGTTGTTGACACTGTTACAAAGATAAAGCTGCAATTGTTGGATCAGTTCAGGCTTGCAAAGACGTTAAAAGAGTTACAACTTTGAGTAAGAAATGGGATGTGTATACGTGTGTGGACTGTTTTACTACTAATGATATGGTGCGGCAGCCGACGGCCTAAAAATTATTGATACGTTATTATTTTTATGCGGCTGTCAGCGGTCAACGTGTTAAGCTATTAGAAATTCGAGTGTTATTATTTTTTTTCTTCAAATTATTGTTGATAAATATTTTTCTCTCAGATAAAAAAATTGAAAATCTATAATACAATGGCCTCCACGTAAGTTGTTGTTAATTGAAATTAAAAAGCAAGTTGATCGTAAACCAACAATTCATTTTTACGGGCGCATGAAGTTAAATTTTTGACTAAAATTTATCGAAATCACGAAAATTGGCAAATTATTTAGTTGGAAATTCATAAAATATTTTCTATTTATATCTAAAATGTAAAACTGAATAGAAGATTCCCCTAAAGTTTAGTATATTATATCTATTTTAAACATAACTTACATAAAGAAAATGCATAGATTATATATTATATAACAAATATTTATTAGAAACTATAGTACCAAAGTGTGTTATGATCTTAAAAAAAATAGTGCACAAACGTTTTTATGATAAAAAAGTTTCGTATATTGGGATAAAATCCACAAACATTGTAGTAGGTATCCACTTAAAAATAGCCTGTTAAAAACTATGGGACAACAAATAAAATATGAGTGTCACAAGACAATCAGGTACTTTTCATAAAAAAAACTTACCATCATAGTCTAGCCTTGATTTGGTTGATTCGTCGATATGTATATGTATGATATAATTTTCTTGTTTGATGTATACATTTAAGTACAGCAGAATACAAATTATCTCAACATCAATTCAACCGGACAAACAAAAACTCTTTCAATAACTTGTAATCATTTCTTGTCACTCCACGTAATCATAATTGTAGATTATAATATATCCGCAGTTTTAATATATATTTATGTATAATCTTTATATATAAAAATTATTCCATAAAATATTAAAATAGAAAACTGATTATTAGATATCATTGTAGCGTTGCCCAGTCGGTGTCTAACCTTTGTATTAGTTTGTTAGTCATTGTAAAGTATATTATATGTATAACTTTCAATGTTTTATATTTTCATTATCTGAATAGTTGGCGATCTACTGTATTTTTTAAAGTGGTTCATATTGGTGGAATCGTGAACATTTTAGGCTTTTGTGCGATCAAGTTCATACCTATACGAAAATATGAAAATAAACATAAATTACAAACTTGGAATAAGGTAGTAGTATTTAAAATTAATATTAATGTAAATAAATAGCTTTGATGCATTTAAATAATAATAATCATTAGAATAGTAGTAAACTACCTGCAACTACAAATTCTAGATATCATTGCTATTTATAAAATTCTATTAAATTTGTTGTTAAAATGCAATAGAACTGTAGAAGGGACCAGAGTACTGTAATAAGACAGAAGCATTATTCTAAATAAAACCAATTTTTTATAAAAAATGTATTTTATTTTAACACTAATAACTAGTGATAAGTTATATACAAGCCATGTTGTTTTATTGTAGTTTTTAAACAACATTTTAACATTATAAACATAATATAATGTACTGGCGTCTGGCAACTATTTACATACTTTGGTTTTATAAATGTATACCTATAAAAATTGTAATTACTAATTTTATATTAATAATAAATAAATAAAATCAATTCTTTTATGAAAAATCTTAATATTAATACTATTTGCAATCTAAATGCAAGTATGAAACATTTAATGCATAACATGCCTAAGTTTCTAAAATTAATTAAATTAAAAAATGTTATTCAATATTAATTTAGCAATAATAATAAAAAAAAAGGAACAAGTGCACTTTACCACCCCATGCAAACTTTTCAATTTTTTTTTTTTTTTTTGGAACTTATGTAGCTCATCGAGTTAAGAACGAGGGTGCAATCAGAATTTGTCGCTCTCACTTAGTTCTGAAGTTATGGCCTTACAAAGTTTTCAATTTTACGTTTATACGCATGCGCATAACACTACTATAATGCCGCGCAGAGGACTATTTTTGTTATTTTTTTGTACTTACGTATTCTAACCTGTTTAAAACGATGGTGCAATAATAATCCCCCGATTTGCTTTGAAGCACCTCCCCAAGTGGGTCACAGGGTTAAGAAAATTGCATTTTTGTTGCACCGAGTCACCGAGAAGGGTCATTCGCTCGCTGCACTCGCTCGGACAATTAAAAACGAAAATATCCCCCGATTTGCTATGCAACACCTCCTCAAGTGAGTCACAAGGTTAAGAAAATTGAATTTTTGTTGCACCGAGTGACCGAGCAGGGTCACTCGCTCACTCGGACAATTAAAAATATTCCTCTCCTGGAAGTAGAAATAGTCAATCTGGTTTAAATAAATTCTCGCATTATACCTATAGTAGGTACCTACCTACCTGATAATAATTATATTAATCATTCAATTATAAATACGATTTTAGATTATATTATATTATTAAAGAAACTATATTTTAATACACAATTAAAATGTCATTACGTCAAGTGCTGCGTTCTAGTGAAGTTAACCCCTCTTAGTCCCGTGTCCGTTCACTTGTTTATTTTTTATTTAGTATGGAAGAATATAATTTATTTAACATTTTCAAAATTTTTAACTGTAAGTGATCCTCTCAATTCTATAATTGTCGAGCAGCTCCAGAATTGGCTACTTATTCCTAAAGAAGGGGACTATTTATGTCCTAGAGGGCATAAATTAAAACTAGTAGCATGAAGTCATGTTAAAGATGCATATTCTTGGAGGTAAATTAGATATACATATATTGAATGATACTATTCACCATAGGAATAAATTCTATAGTAATTAAGTATATATATATCAAATATATTCTATTTCTAGATGCCGTGAAAAATACATGGATTGGCATAAAAAATCGAGTAGATGTGAATACGAGGTTTCAATAAGGAAAAACACATTTTTCTCAAATTCTCATATGTCAATTGCCAAAATTATTTTGTTAACTTATCTATGGATAAAACAAACTATCCAGACGTTCATTATGGAAGAACTAAGCATAAGTAAACATACAATGGTTGATTGGGCTAATTTTTGTCGTGAGGTTACATTTGATCACATGATTTTCAAAAAAACTAAAATCGGAGGTGACTTCATTGAAGTCGAAATTGATGAAAGCAAATTTGGAAAGCATAAATACCACAGAGGTCATCATGTGGAAGGCCAGTGGGTATTTGGAGGCATTGAACGGGGTACTAATCGATCCTTTTTAGTTCCCGTTGAAAAAAGGGATAAGGAAACGTTACTTCAAATTATTAAAGATTGGATTCTACCAAATACTACGATAATTTCTGATTGCTGGAAAATGTATTTTAAAAATAATTATGAATACAAAATAATTTCATTAGGTACTATTTTTAGGCATATGACTGTTTGAATGATGAAGGTTATAAGCACTTTAAAGTTAACCACAGCATTAACTTTAAAGATCCAGATACCAATCAGCACACAAACACGATCGAAGGACTATGGCGACATGCGAAATATTCACTGCCCCAATATCATAAAAAAAAAAACCTTTACAGCTGGATATCTTTCTAAATTCATGTTTTTAAAACAATGTAAGGCTTTAAAAATCGATCCATTCACAGAGTTTTTAAGAATTGCAGGTAGTCATTATAACCCAATTACGGCCGCATATGTTGATAATGATGACAATGAGGATGAATTAAGTAAGAACGATACATGTATTTAGATATTATAATATATAATTAATACCTATTAATAAACTAATTTTATTATTAAAAGTAATTGTGTGTTCTAATATTTGTAAGTCCAAAATTAAATGATTGTGCCATAAGTAACAACAACAACCTAGGTTTAAAAATAAGTAATAGGTACTCATTAATAATTTCATTAATATAATAAGTCAGGAATAAAAAAAAAAAATCGCGAAAGACGTGATATGTAGCGTTGTGCTCATGCGTAAAAAAAACGCAAAATTGCTTACTTCCAAGGGCCATAACTTCGAAACTAAGTGAGAGCGACAAATTCTGATTGCACCATCGTTCTTAACTCTATGAGTTACATAAGTTCCAAAAAAAAAAAAAAAATCGAAAAATATACATGGGGTGGTAAAGTGCACTTTAGCCAAAAAAAAATAATAATATTTGAATGTTTGTTATTTACATAATGTAGTTGGGCACCTGATAGACAATATTGTCAACTATCATGTAAATAATAACAATTATTAATATTATTGTGTACCATTGATACAACGTGAATAGTGCAAAAAACTGTTTACCTAGACCCGGGTTTGAGCTCGGTTCACTTTTCATGGCATAGTCATCACCGCTGGGCCACGACGGCCACTGGGCATTTATGAGTTATTAAACGTATTATATACTAACTTTCAAGTGTCATAACTTCGAAACCAAGTCCGAGCCTCAAATTCTGACTTCACCATCGTTTTCAGCGTACCGAACTACATAAGTTTAAAAAAAAAAGGTGTCCCGTAAAGTAGAAATAATTTACCTACATTTTTCACACGATGCGTACGCGCGGCTGTGAGAGGCCTATAGGCCGTTTCACATGGACGCGACATCATGCGCGACGTATCGTACTCGCGCGTTTTTAGTTTACATTGACCAAGTTCATATCGGCGAGGAAAACGCGACATCGTCGGAGTGGTGCGTACGGTACGTTACGTAAGATACGCGTCCATGTGAAACGGCTCTAAGCGTCATGTAAAACGTGCAAAATTTGTTTACTTACCAACAAGAACACCAGACGACAGACAACACTGCCCACGATCATGAATTACGACTCGGGCTCGAACTTCGACTTCGATTTCGATGTTGCAGTAAGTTACTTTCATACTATTACAGAGTACTTGTCCAATCACTTAGTTAAAATATGAAATGAAATGTAATTTATATTTTAATCTGAGACATTCGAATGGTGAGTCGCGGACTGTACCATGACAGAGAACGTATTGTCATAACAAGAGCGGCAGCGTAAATGAGAATCGGCAATGACAATGTCTAACAAAATATAACCGCCACGCTAACCTCACTTATTTCTAAGCGTCCAAACTCCAAGTTCCCCGTCATCGATTATCATCGGTGAATGCCGACTCACGACAAAACCCGTCTAACATAAAACCACAACCGTGGTTCAGACACGCAATGTAGTGATGATGAGGACATGATAACTGATACTAATCGCAGAGTTCCACCGACCCGCCCCACCCTATCAAGCGTTCGACGTTATCAGTCAAAACGCGTCAGTGATAACATTAATTTGTTGTTAAGTTATTGTTTGACTATCGAGTGGCGATGAGCAAATGAGTTAAACCTTAAATAGATACATAATATTATTTTTATCTATCCGCCCCCTCAGTCTTCACAACGTAGGGAACGCAGGATTATTATAGTACTATAATCCGTCAGCCGGTGTGCGCAAGTTCATCATAAACAACGATTATTATTATTATTATCTGACAAGTGACAAAATGTCGTCATCGGTGACCGGCGGGTGTATGTTGATTATTCACTGCCGCCTGATAAAAATATAAAACTCGCGTTCTGTTCGTACGCACGCCAGCGCCGCAGCCCCGTCCCCTCTTCATCGCTGACGCCGACGCCGCCGCAAACTTTTGCCGACCGACAGACGACGGTTAATCAAGAAAGTTTCGATACCTACAGACTATCGACACTCGCCGTGGCAGTGTAACGCTATTGGCCAAGATCGTAAACTTTCCACGATAATAATAATATAATAATATATTCAATAAATTTTATACATGTGTGCTGTGTGTATAAAATTTATTTTTAAAAATGCTATAACGTTCAACATTATTACATACAACTTAAACGTGTTTGTGTAACCTTCATGTTTATTGACGAAAGCATCTGCTTGTTACAAATCATGGGCAATTGGACTAGTTGTTGCTCATACAGCAGCCCCCTGTCTAGGCGCAAGGACGCCAATGGAGCTATTAATGAATTTACGCAAGAGGGTGAGGAGAGTGTTGGGAACTTACAACACATTAGTGAACGCGAGCATGACGACTGGAACACCGACCCATCTGTTCATCCGAAAGTTGCAACAATATTTTTAGAAAGATCAAAAGTTGAAAGTAAGTTTGATTTTATCTAAGCCACTTATGTCTATTTTTAATTTATTTTACTTGGACGTTATTGTAATGAAAGCCAAATTATCTTGTTTTTAATGTAGGTATATTAAAATATTAAATGACCTATAAGTAGCATTGACCCTTTTTTTAATTTACAAATAGCTGCCTACAAGTGATTTGTAAATACATTTTTTAGTTTCTTAAGAATAAGAAAAGTACTTACCTAATTATTGTTGTGTTTTGAGTATGAAGTTTTGGACTTACCTTATCACTTTTAAAACAAACTTATACTTGTGTATAATATTTGCATAAATATTTATAATTTATCTAGTAATACATTAAAAAAACAAGCAAATGATAAATTTTAGTCCCAATAAGTAGGTATAGCCTAATAAATAATTTCCTTTTTTTATAATTTAATTACTGAAGATGTTTAAGTGAATTGATAACTGAAACTTTAATTCACATAAATCTTGATAACAAAACCTTTTACCTTATGGTAGACAATATATTTTGTCATAAACAAAAACCTCTTTAAATATGGGTACTTATATTCTTTAAAAACATAATAAATGCAATGTAAATTCACAATATATATTTCATAATAAACATTTCATTGATTACCTACCTTTTAAATGTTAATGACTTTACTCTTTAATAATGAGTGAGTGCGTTTTATTTTCAAATAAGTATATTATTTATTGGTACTTATTATAATACAAACACATTTTTTCCAGATGGTTTAACAAGAAAACAAAGTCAGTCTCAGGTTTGTTTACTTACATTATTTTGTATTAATATCTAAATGATTACAAAATACTTATCATAATATTTGTTGTAAATATTAAATTTTATTAATGTGTAAAGTTAAATAACTTTTACCTATTAAAAATTAGTTTTATAATTATTACTTCTTATATTAATTAATGAGTTGCAGTGTATGATTCATATTTTAAAAAGTGTTAGGTATTTCTAGTTATTATAATAACTTAATCTATTTTGTATTTATTTTTAATTTTACAGATTGTAGACTTCAGATCTCTAAAAAAAAGTAGTTCATGTTCAACTATATATTTAGATGATAGTACAGTATCTCAACCAAATCTAAAAAATACTGTAAAATGTGTAGCACTTGCAATCTACTATCATATAAAAAATAGAACTTCTGAAAGACAAATTGAAATTTTTGATGAAAAATTACACCCCTTAACTGTAAGTATGAGTGTAGTGAACTTATAATAACTTTTATGTTACTTTTTAATAACTTTGAACTATGTTAATTTAAATAATTTACTTGAATTATTAGAGAGATAGAGTACCTGATAATTATGATGTTCATAGTCCAGAACATCGTCATATATATAAATTTGTTCGAACATTATTTAACGCTGCACAATTAACTGCTGAATGTGCTATTATAACATTAGTTTATTTAGAAAGGTAAAGTTTTTATTTTTATTAGTTAAGTAATTTTATTTTATTAATTAATTAAAAAAAAAAAAAATTATAGGTTGTTAACTTATGCAGAAGTTGATATAACACCTGCCAATTGGAAGAGAATTGTTCTTGGGGCAATTTTGTTGGCTTCAAAAGTATGGGATGATCAAGCTGTATGGAATGTAGATTATTGTCAAATTCTTAAAGATATAACAGTAGAAGATATGTATGTACAATTTATATTAATATTTTTAACTTTGTGTTCTAAAAAAGTATTACTTCAAGTACTATAATATGTATTTAACATATTAAGTTCAACTACTTAACATATTACATTTTGTATAGGCCTAACACTGTCTTTAATTTTAAGAGTGAAGCTTATGAAATTAACGGAAAAAATTTATTGTTACATTGAAGGATCCTGTGTATCTTTACATGAACCAATTTATCTGAGTTTTCTCACCACTCACCTTATAACAATAATATAACAATATAATACCCTCACCTTATTACATTTTTGATTTTTCTTAGTCTATGTACAATTGATTAGTTTATTTTTATTATTTGAATGATTTATAACGATTTGTTTATTAAAGCTTATCCAAATACAAGCATACCTATGCTTATTGGATGAGCTTGCAAACCTGTAATCAATGTTCTGTTTTTAAACTTTTATTTTGTTTGTTTTGTTTGCGAAATATATATTATTATTATACATATAACCATGCCTTGTGTTCACTGATTAAGGTAACACGACATTAGGTATGTTAGATTAAATTAAGACCATGACAAAATATATAGGTATGTCAGCAACAATACGAGTTTTACTCCGATTAGCGCATCCCACCCGTCTTATCTATAGTCGTAGTTCTCATCATTTCATTGGCCGTTAAATTACCCAGCCAACATACAGCCGTGAACCAGCTAATAGACGGGGTGTGGAGTGGTCGGCGAACACGATGCGTATCAAAAAGTTGCTGACATACCTATCTATTTTGTCATGATTAGGACTTTTTGACAAAGTGTAAGAATGCCTAAATACACATTTCAATTTATTAATTTGTTCTGGTTGTGAATACATAATACAAATTTATTATTTTAATATAATATTTGAGTAGCTCTTTTTTTTTCCAAGTCATCTTGTTTTAATAACTATGACTAACATAAAATTAGACTAAATAAGATCCATTTAAAATTCTTCAATAAGTTTTTTTGATGAATTGCAATGTATAAATCTATTCAAATTAATTATGTTTTTTGGTAGATAAATTGTTTTGGTAAACTGTGCTCAATTCTTAAAGAATCAAATATTTTATTTAGATATTAAAATTACAACAATTTTTATATATAACATTCATTATGATTCAAACTATAGAAGTTCTGTTTGTTAGATTTTCAACATTTTAATTATTCAATAAATATTTTTATGATATAATTTAAAATGACTCTTATTCGGAGAATTTTGATTATAGTGCCAATATTAGAAAAAATACTTTTATTTAAATTTAGTATCAAAAATCTGTATTAATGTTTAATATAATATAGGTTGTACACACAGCACACAATGCATAAGGGTTAAACATTTAAAATGTGTACTATGTGAACATGATCCAGATTCTAATTGAGTATTCCCTAAATTGGTAAACACGTGGTATTGTTTATTATTCATTGGTCATTACTTCTTTAATTATTATTTAAATTGATTCAATTACATAGTTATTGCTTAGATTTAAACATTGTTTGCATTCATATTATTTATAGTAGGTTAAATGTTGAGGTTAAGTTAATTTAATTAAGATAGAAAAATAAATTTTCATTATTGTTATTTTATGAATTTTTGGATTTTTGATCATTTGCCAATTTACAGTCTACTATTAAGTAACGATCTACCCAAATATAAAAATAAGTTTTAAACATTATATGTTACGTTCTGATTTTATATTGTGTGAGACGTATAATGACCTACTGTCTAGTTCATCTTTGCATTTAACTGTTTAAACATTTTATATAGACTACATTCTAATATTTTTTCACATTATAATGTGAAATGTGATGCAACCATATGGCATGGACGCAACTTTTTTTTTATGGATTTATGGAGCACCTGTTGTTTTATTTGAACAGATTTTTTGAGTATATACTTTTCCAATATAATAACAGTTTGAAAATTAGAAAATTTAATTCATATTTTGGATGACAAAAGTGTACCAAAAATTTTAATATTGCTCCAAAGTGTGCACAAATTTTTTTACTAATAAAGCTATTATTGATTAATAAGACAAATTAAATTGTTAAATTGAATAAATAATACCGATATGTAATATTAGATATTAGGGTTTTAAAATGTCATGAAACTCATTTATGTGAAAAATAAAAATAAATTGTTTATTATAATATCTAAAAGTTTATAGTTGTAAAGTTATAGCAAAAAAACATTTTTACAAGTTGTTTTTTTGTATTGAATACTAATAAATAATTAACCCAATTGATATGTAATAAATTAACCGATAATATAATAAGTAGGTACCATTTGTACATAATTTATAGCAAATAAATTAATAACTTAGTAATTTGTAAACCTTGGTTGTTAAGTCATTCTTTATCAATATTTTCAGTAGTGATGGAAAGAATCAAGTAATTTTGACAATTGAGAGGTTTTAACTATCTAGACATTCACTCAAAAAAATCTCTTGGTTAGTATTAATAGTAGTTAATACAAGATTTTGCTCCTTCATTAATTTTACACAACAACGTGTAATCGTTCACCCAATTCATCAATCACTAATCAACAAGACACACCAAACATTTCTATTACATGTATATTTTTGTTATTATTATTATTTATTAATCTTTATACTTGTATTTCCTGGGCTGGACTGGACATATTTTAAGTTTATTATCATCTTTAACTCGTTATAATTTATTATAAAACTCAGTATTTTGTAAAATGAAAAATATTTAAATTAGAATTTAAAAATAATGATTTAGTCCAAATTTTGTATAGGTAATAAAAATGTAGGCATATTGTATGTTATATATTATTATAATGGTTAGAGTAAAAAAATGTAAATTATATAATGTAGCAACTATGAACTGGCATGTACATATCAGACCAAATCAAGGAAATAAATAAAAATAATTTTAAATTTTCACAATTTATTTATTATTATTTCATTTTTCTATGCGTATGCCGTATATTATATTATTATTAATTTAAACACGTTGTACCCATATATATATTATGTAGAGTAATCAATTAATAATTTATTAATTCATGTTATAGTGTGTATAAAATATAAATAATATAAAGAAATAGTATTAATTGACACATTATTATGTGTAGAGTTCTCCTGTACTATTGCATTTCAAGAGATTAAATACCAATTATAAATTGATGTAGGTACTTAATGAATGTTTATATTTGATTGCAAATATTTCAAAAGTATAAGCGAGAAATGGAAAAAAAGTATTTGAATAGGATAGGTTATTAATCTTATTATATTATAATAACCTAGAAATTACTAATTTTCATTCAATTGTTTTATATTCTAGACATCGGTTGAGATTTAATTTCGAGAGAATCGCTCGCCGAGTAATTTTTCATTCGATTGTTCTATAGTTGATACCGAGATCGAATATGTCACTCCATTACTTGTACAATAATTAAAATTCTACACAATTGATATCTTTAAACAATGGAGTATTTCACTTATTTTCTCTCGATTATTCCCATTACTACTTTTCAGTGTGTAATCAAAAATAATTGCTGATAATCTATAACTGAATACGTTTAAAAGAAAAAAAAAATATTTTTCATAATTTCAATTGAAAATTTTCACTTATTTCACTATTACATTTTAATGATACAATCAACCTTAATTTTTCATTTCTTTATTTTACTTAAATTCAAATTTCTACAGCCACGGTTGTAAATTAATTTTAACACCGATTCCCTCAATCTAGACGGGAGCCTACATCGGTTTAGAGGTGATGCATAATGCACACCTTGCACACCCATTAGTTATGGCACTGGGACCAAACCATACATCACTAAATACACATTGCTTATTTTAGATTTTCAACGCACTATACAATTATTATTGATATTGGAAAAATTATTACGTTCAAATACATAATTTTGTTGGTACATAAATACATAAGAACTTAATATCTTTTTTAAGTTATTCAAAGTTTAACAATATGTTTCTGTGTGGTATAAAATTATTTCCTACAACATCAATGTGATTACTAAACAATATTCATAATAATATGTACATTCTGAAATTTAATAAATCATATTATATTATATGTTTAAACTTAATTTATTATATTGATAATTTAAATCTCAAATTCTATTAATAATTAAGTATTATAGTTCAAACATAAACAGTTATTGTTCTATAAAACAGTTCACTGCTGCCATATTTATACTCTGCAAACTATGTATGGTACATAAAATAAAATTTATTTTTATTTTTGAGATATTTATGATCTAATTATTTAAGTTTAAAATAATCCGAGCCAGGGTTTCCATAAAGTTGTACGGTTACTGACAAATGATACTATTATAAAATACAAAAACGTAATAGTATGTCTAGAACATTGAATGGGGTAAATGTTTTGGACATAATAGTACGTCTGGAGCAGAGTAAGGATATGAACTATATTTTAATCCATTTGAAAAAAAAAAAATATTTAGCTATTAATAACCATACTGCTAAATAGTGATAAAAATATCAAAAATAATAGTTTTGATCTTAAAATAAAGTAGTAGCTGCTGAAATCTAAATATTTTATATCAACAAGCAAAAATTTTATTTTAATCAATGTTAATTTTTTTTCAGGAATGAATTAGAACGTCAATTCCTTGAGATGCTACAATTTAATATTAATGTCCCATCCAGTGTATATGCCAAATATTATTTTGATCTACGCTCATTGGCTGAAGACAATGAATTGACATTCCCGGCAGAACCATTAAGTAAAGAGCGAGCTAAAAAACTAGAAGCAATGTCTAGAGTATTTGAAGATAAGATAACAGCTGAATTTTTAAAAAATGGTATTAAAAAATGGTCTAGTCTGGATAATGTGAGCAGTAATACAGTTGCTCGTAAAAGTGTTGCTATATTATCTTAAAAATAAACTAAATATTTTTGCATTTATAAAGGGAATGTCACGGCACCAATATTGTGATTATTTTTAGGATTAATGTTTTAAGTTACTATAGTTTATAAGACTTTTACTTCCTCCATATACTTTAAATCTAGTGTTTTTATTAACTTCTTCTTGATCATATAGATATATTTTATTTGTTAGTATACAACTATGAATTAGACCTAATATTAGATTTATTGTTTAGTATTTCATCAATGCTAAATTATTTTAAACAATCAAAATTACCAAACAATATTGAATTTAGTCAAAAACGTACCATATTAGATTATAAGTAATTAAGCAATAAAATCTAATAGTATTTTATTGCTTAATTGCATGCCATAACATAAGCTTAAGTTAATTATTTTAAGTGTTCATTAAACATTTCAATCAAGTCTTTTGGATTGTCTTTCATTTTAATTAATTTCATTAGCTTTTAAAATTATTAATTAACACTGGAATATTCTAAATTGAGAAAATGCTTTATTACACATCATATATTATGATATATTTATATTCTGTTTACTTAGTTAATTTACGTACTTTAATCGTAATATACTTCATTTTTTTTATCAATATTATTTATTTTATTTTTAGAAATAAGATTACAGTTTCAGTTTATATAATAAATGCATCAGGCAACTGACGTGTAGTCGAAACATTTGTTGCGTGTAAATGACTTAATGTATTTTTCTACTTTTACATTTTTTCAATTAAAATTGGACTTCAGACAGCATTTTCATATTTTGTTAATAGATACTATTTACCATGCTCATTTTTATATGATGATATTAATTACATACTATATTAAAATGTATTATTATTTTATTTTCAGAGATATTTTTTTAAGAATATTACTATGTGTAAAATAATTATAAATTGACGACTATCAACAACTGACACAATATTATTATTATTTCAAATAATTTTTTTAAAAATTGTTTGTACCAAATACATTAATTACAATAATTTAAATTAATTTTACATTCCTTTTTAATATTTATAATTATTTTTTTAACACTTGATATTTTATTGTTTTATTTATTGTTAGTTACAATACTATGAAATATACCTATAATTATAATATTTATAATTTTATTTTTTTTTTGTAGAAATTAAGTAAGTTGTGTTTCATTTAAATTGCAGTGGTTAATAAAAGCAAAAACTGAAATTTAAAAATTTGAGTTTATATTGAGTTTACTTAATTTTTTTAATGAGTCAATCAATTGTAAAAGTTGGCATGTCAAAAAAAAAACATAATTTGAACATTCGCAGATTTGTTACATCACCACATTTATACATTAGATATTACATAGTATAACAATGTTCAACAACTTAATATTTCTATAGTAGAATGAATAATGAATCAAAAAAAATGATAGATATGACAAAATAGCGATTTCGAGTAAATGTTCTGTATTACCTTTTACAACTTATCGACCCAATAAGAGTATATTGCTCATTTGATTCAATATTGTGTTCTAAATGGCTTAACCCTATCTAATTTTGCAGTTCATAAAAAGAAAAATGTTTAGTTATATAAAACATAATATTGTGTTTATAATACCTCATATTACTAAGTGAAATTTGTATAAAATACAATTGTAGGGGTATACTTAAATTATTTATGTATAGTGAAAACAAACTATAATATATTTATATTGTATAATAATAGTTATATCAATAAAAATTAAAAGTAAATAATTAAAAAATAAATTGATTTAACCCAAAATTAATTTGTTAACTATTAAAAAAAAAAATAAGAAATTTATGTTTTGATTTAATGAGTACTCAATGTTTTCGACCCGCTTATACAAATAACTGATACCAAAACTTGTTACTAAATAATGTGTCTTACACAAGGACCATGAACCGCGTCAATCATACAATGGTTTAGACGAATAAGTTTCTTGATATTGTTAGTAGAGCTCAGATTTAATGCATTGACTTTATTTTTTTTTATCTAATACCATAATGCTGTGCAATATGGTGCAATATGTATGTTTCATTCACTTAATATAAATTACAATGATTCTATTTTTTAAAATTACTTTATAATTACATTGTATGATGCCAGTGATTCTCAAAGTATATCCCACATCTAATTTCTTACAATGTAATCCGTAGACCATAGTAAAATAAATTAGACAGCCATTGTATTATAATGTTCGGTGCCTTATCAAAAAAATGTTCTATGTTTAAATTATTGTATGGTTATTTTTTGCAATGTTGATAATTTTTTTTAGTGGACATAGGTCATATAACTATGATTAATTCTATAGTTGTATTAACTGTTTATTATTTTTTTTATTTGATCAACATTGAACAATTATTAAAATTAAACTTTTTTACTTATTGAAATTTAATTAAAATGAATTAATATTTGTTGCAATAAAAAAAACAACTTACAGTAAGGAAGCAAATCTTTAATTAATATGATATAAATAATATTGATTTTTTATATGTGGTCGGTTGGTATTTAATATTAATTTACCTCTCCCCATAGTTACATTTTTGCTTTTGGTACACCAGTTATTGTTACCTCTGTAAAAGTAACATTCCTAACATTATAAAAATATGTTTAACTATAGTAATTTATCTTAATTAGATTAAACTTTAATAAATATATTATAGAACCTTATAGATTATAAAATACATTTTATATTTATAAAAATATGGTTTTTTTTAGAAACAACTAATATATTATAGGTGGTATACAATGTATTAAAAATTAAATATTGGGTATATAAAATTATGAGATACCCTATAGGTAATTATATAATTTATATCATTTTATTAATAATGTTTATTATACATTTTATACCTATATATAATCGTACGTATTTTTTTTCAATTTCGAAACATAAAAAAGAAATTATT
>NC_042493.1:41867417-41869733 GCF_005508785.2 Acyrthosiphon pisum | reverse complement strand
TTATTTTTTACTGAAATATTGATTCGAATTTCACAACAGTACAACACTATTTATACAAAATATAAGATAATTATATAATAAATCATAAAAAAAATACTGCATAAGTGTGATGCATAATAGACTGTCAGGAGATAATATAGGTCCCCCAGGTAATGCCACTTATATACTTAATATATTAGGTATCGAAAATGATAAAATGGTTATAGGAGTATTATGGTATAAAAGTAGACGCAGGCAATCTTATCGTCAGTCAATGTAAACAATATTACTGAGCAAACATGGGTAATTTATACATGTATTCGTGTCACACATTGTTTAATCGGTTTAAATTTGTTGAAGTATACAGTACCAAAGTATTTCATGAATTAACACAAATAGGTACACTTCGTAATCAATTAATGCTAGCATAGTATACTTCTATAGTAAAAGAGTAGAACTTGGACCGTGTGTAATATCGTTTTTATTTTTTCGGGTTTTTCGATATCAAGTGTATCACTATTATAACTTATAAGTACCTAACAAAAAATAAAATAGTTACCTCTATAAGTTATTATTGTTTTATAATATTTGTTGTTCTTACGTTTTTTCAAACGATAATTTTTCACAAATATTATCCAAATAGTTTGATGGTGAAAATGTGATTTCTGATGAAAAACTGACCTTCTGGCTTGATTATTGCTTCAGTAGTACCTACTGATTTGGACTCTAATAACTAATACGTTATAATAAACATTTAAAATGTATTAAAATTGCCTATACCAACCCCTTTAAAGTGAAATTAATATAATATATATATGGCGCATCTACTTACGGTCCAGTGCCCAATTGTACCAGTTTAGTTTAAATTAAACTAGGGTTTCAAATTGAACACTCTTTCTTTTGCGTGTCACGATTAACTCTTAAGCTCAGTTTCTTAAACAGCTAATATAGATGGATTAAACAACGACCTTAACTATCACCTGTTTATTATTCATGAATTTTATCTAAAAAGTAGCGTACCTGCTGTTACTCCCTTGAATATATTGGACTAAGTAGTGCACATAGATTTTAAAATCGTGGTGGATATTGAATGCTATGATATTAATGTTAAATTATAATTGTCCTGTAATAATACTAAATATTAGACCGTTCAGAATAATACCGATATATTGTAGTGTAGGTACTGTGTACGTACACCCGTTATCGGTCACGATCGTATCAATTGTATGGAATGCGACCAGGGCATTCCAGAAAAGTTCTTTATTAAATTATTTTCATTTTTGGTTGATTCTGGCACGTTGTCTGATACGATACGAACGATTATTGGCTATTATAAAACAGTTGAACAATTATTGTTCAAGATAAAATAGAATTTTATTGATTTTTCAAATTGTTTGAAAAGTCAAATACCTACCCATACTTATTACGAAGATAATGATGAGAAAAAAACTCAAAAGTATAAAAACGTTCACATCAAAACAGGACATGGTTGAACTGTCAAATGACGTACCATTAATGTCAATATGGTTCGGAATACAAAATTCTGAGACCAGAAAATTGTGAAACGAAACGTTGTACCTACATGTTAAAAGTTTTTGTTTAGTGTAATAGGCAATAGCCGGTTATAACACTATATTATACTAATATTTATAGTACTTAATAAATACTAATACTAATAATAATACAAAGAACATCAATGATAATAATAATAAATTAATCAATATATAATTTAATTTTAACTCATATTTTTAGATTCTGAGAGGAACGATGAATGTATTGATTTTACAATGATGTGTGTTTTTTTTTTTTAATTTTATTTTTTTTTGTGTCTGTGTACACGATAAGTAGTCGAAATAATGCTTCGATTATCAACTTCAGTATCTTGTTCGATTGGAAAGTAAATATCGTTGGTGCATTGGGGAGGTCAAAATTTAAAATTCCCAGTAATTTTCAAAAACGTCATGATAAACAAAAGAAAAATTAAGGAAAAACGGGAATTTTTACGCAAAATCGATTTTTCACAAAATTGAATTTGGTTTTTAGTGTAACTTTAAAACAAATGACCGTAGATACATGACATTTTCAATGGTTGTTTATATTTCCATTTTCTATACACGATAACATTTTAAAAATATTTTGATTTGTTTTGAGCTGTTTACGGACAATTTCAGTTTCCAATTTAATTAGTTTTTTTTTCTATGAATGTCAATAAAACTGTATTTGTTGAGTAAAAATACTTGAAAATTGAATACAACGCTCCTACTATATTGTTACAATGAGATATAAAAAATATTAAAAATCCTTAGTCACAGTTTTTTTTATTAGCATTTAAAGTTC
>NC_042493.1:41859128-41865453 GCF_005508785.2 Acyrthosiphon pisum | reverse complement strand
AGTACTAGTTAGTAGGTTGAAGTGTTTAAAATTGTATGTTTACGCTAATGGATAAGACAAAAATGTTAAGTCCCCCCACGGATGTGACCAGTGAACATAATATAATTTCAGTACCTACCCCCAATGTTGTTTGAGCAGTGAGCACAAGTTGCTCTTCTGTAACTTTAGTCCGACTGTCAATACAATATGTATAATATAATAATTCAATACCTATATATTATATGTAACCTACATTAATCAGTTTTTGGTGAATATACCTACTACTCTGAAGAATTTTTTTTCTTACAAATAATAGTTTGATTTAATTTTCATAAATAATTATTACGATTATTTCTAATAATTAAAAAAATATATATTATTTTAAGATTTTAAAATTATAAATATAAAACAAAATAAAATTCTATAATAATCATTTATATAACAGAAATAACTATAGAAAAATATTTTCTGTGTAGTACCTACATACTAGTTGTTTCATCAACAATCGTCAATATTATAAATTATAATAAATATTTATCTGTCATTGAATAAATATATATTATGTGTCATTCTTGTTTATTATCTCTGAGCCATTGACACTAATACACAACTATAGTGTTATTATTAATAATAATATATTATATAGCTAGTTAATTTAAATTTATATTTTTTCGACTTTTATCTAATCATTTGTACAATTGTACATAACTACTATTTATTAATTGTATCTACTTTAAATATTACTCACAAATTATTTAATACTTACTAATGGTTTCCTGTTGGATCTACTATAACTCATGAAACTACTTTGAATAAATACTTAACTAAAACCGTGTTAAACCATGTTATAATGTATTATATAGAATTATATTGTGTTTTTTGTATTAAGACGGTGGATACCTATCAAAGATCAAAGTTATTTAAATATTAAACACATTTCGTTGAAAATAAACTTGAGCTAGAGCGTTTTTAGTAAAAAATCTTGTCTTACAGGAAAAACTCCCACACCCTGCAGTAGAGTAGTCGGATTTCGTTCACTTATTTTCGTTTAAAAGAAGAGAAGGTTTTTCTGGGTGCATCAAAACCCGATTTTTAAAACTATAATTATATATAGAAGCTAAAATATGCATTTGATTAATGCATAATATTTGTTATTTTTCAAAACTAGGTATTTTTCTACCATAATTTATGTAAAATGAAGATTCGGGCTGTAATCCCCCCTAAAAAATCTCATATTTGAAATAAAAAAAAAAATATCAAAATATGTCGAATATCAATGATGCATGAAAGTTTTTCCTGTGAAGTCATTATTATTGATATAATACACTGTTTCAACGCTTGAATTCTTCCCCCCCCCCTATATAGGTATCGAGCAGTAGATTAACGGAAAAGTATTATAATTAAGGTAGCAACTAACATATTATGAAACATCATTTTAAAATTTTATGGAATTTGAAAAACCGGCACAGACACCCTTAATATAGGTAGCATAATATTAGGTACTGTTTACTATAATAATTATAATTTATAGACTGAGGTCTAAGACAATACTAATGTACTAATGTACTATGCCTATATGCTAATTTATCAAATAGTATGTGTAGATATAATTTTTTTTTAGAAACGAAGGATTTTATTGAACGTTGACTTTTAAGTTTAAACTTTTTTTTCCAATCCAACTAATGTAGCTAACATTATATATTGAATAGAAAATATTTTACGTGACAAATCAAACATAAATGCAATTTCAATACAGCCATATAGGATTATAATTATAAAACAAAAAATATAAATATAACAGCACAATATTATACACGGTAAGTTGGTAAGCTACTTAGGTATTATAGGAAGTAGGTACTGTATATTGTGTTATGTTGTACACCGCGGATAATCCCTATATTTATATAATAAAACAATAGTGATACGATCAATGGGTACTATCGTACCAGCATCATTCGTAGTCGTGTTGATTTAGGATTCTTTCCTCGTCCTCGTCTGCTGCAGAAAACGGTCGCAGAGCGTTGATTTTCCTACGAGATCGTCTTTCCTTCCTCTTGTTGACTATCGCTAAATACTCCAGTTCGTCTTCGGGAGTCGGGTCTCCCATCTCAGTGGTCATGCCGATATCGTCTTTATAGAAATTCGACAGCTGATATCCACTCAACGGCTGGACCGTGAAACTAAAGGCGCCCCATTTGTGGCCCCAACCGTGATACGTATAATCTAAAAGGCTGTGCACAGCAAAATATTGAAAGCAATGTACTTAAATATAAACCAAAATGGAAACGAACAAATAATAGGAATGTCGAATGTGGATTATAATTTATAAGTACTTTTCACGCGCAACTGCGTGTGCTCCGGGCCAAAGATTGGACCGGATGGTCGCGTACGAATTCGTGTGGTCAAACCGATTGGTCAATTCGAATTTCCATGGTGGCATTTCACCCATATAAGCGTCATTTGACAGGTTTCTAAATATTTCCAGTTGGTCACCGTCTCCTCGGCCGATTTCTAAGTTCATCCTAATCTTACAACCATATTCAATGCTCCCTGATTTCTGAGCAATGTAATTTTATTAAATTATTTTATATATATATATATATCATTATTGGATTCTACGTGCTAGGTAAATCTATAATATAGGTACTATAAAATAAGGGCCATTACGATGCCTATCCTAACTACACATGTACCTATATACCAATTACCAGCTTAGCTATAAACAAGGCTGGGCATTAACGAGTTAAAAAGTTAAAGTTAAGTTAAAAAGTTAAGTTACTTTTAACTAAGTTACTTAAACGAGTTACTTTTTTTTTAAGAAAAAGATTATTTGTAGATCTTTAACATGAGGTGTAAATGGTGTAATTATAAGTTTTATATGAAAAAAAAAAGTAAATTATTTTTAACTAAGTTAAGTTACTTATTTTTTCCAACTAACTTGTAACTTTAACAAGTTAAATAAAAAAGGAAAGTAACTTTTAACTTTAAACTTAACTTACATTTTTCCAAATTAACTTAACTTAACGAGTTAAAAAAAATAGTTAACTTGCCCAGCCTTGGCTATAAATATATGACAATCTATCGATTATAAATTCATTCCGATCGATCAGTCAATAAATATTACTTGTTGTAAGTCTTCTCCAGACTCTATAATATTGGTCCACGCCTGGGTCACTCCTTTTTCCGTTATCGAGGGAGTGTGATGTACCCAGTTGCTCGGTTCCAATAAATCGTATACCGACAGAGGATTGTATTCCTCGTTCACTGCATACTCGTGGATCCCTAGAAACGTTATTTAAGTTTAACGTTTTTCAGAGATATTAGGTACAATTAAAACCATCATATTATTTTATTAGTTCTAAGTTCTAACAGATGAACAGCGAAACCTACTAATTACAAAAAATAATAATGTAACAAAGGCACCTATACGTAAATACCTACGCAATACAGTAATATAATATACCTAACATAGAAACATATACATACGCTGTAATGTGAATATTGGTGACCTATAGGCAATAACAACGAAACGTCGATACAACAATATTCAATTATAACGATTGAATCGAGAACTACTTACATCTTACTGAGTAGGTAATAGGTATATACTGTATACTATAAGTACTAACATTATCAAATAGATAAATTGTTTAATTTGCTATTGTTAAGGCACCTAATGTATATAGACTATATAGTTTAAAATAAACTTAATAATACTGATACGATAAAGGTCAAAGGACACATGAAAACGTTGAGCACGAGTTATTGCAGTAAGACGGACGTCGATGTTTTTATTCCCCGTTACAACTCGCAGGGGCAGGGCTTTGTTTGCTCTCATATAGTCATCCGATGTACTTATAAAACTATTAACTTGGTGGGCAGGTGCAGGACAAGTACCATATCTACTTATTCTACTTACATAAGTACTTACAATCATAAAATTCTATGAAAAATTATTAAATTAGGCACGTATCGTAATAAGTGAATATTAATAAGTTCGGTAGGAACATATTTAATTATTTTTATGATTTATTTTAATCACTATTTTGTGGTTATAGGTACCTTAAAAAACGATCCTATCAGAATAGTTTTCTAAACGGATATGATAATTTAATAGGTATATAAAATGACATATGTATATTATTGTAAATGTATATGTATATTATTAAGATTAGATAAAATTATAATACGTATATAGATATTGTACTTTGGGCATATTATAAATATATAATAATAAAAAGTGATGTGTATGCTACTATGATTTAAATGAAGTAGGTGAATGAGCATCGTGAGCGAAAGAGTAAAGTGTGGAAATTAAATTAATATTAATTTTAATAAAGTTTATATAGCTATACTAAGACAGGTACAAAAATATTAAAAAATTATAAATAGAAAAAAACTTAATATAATGATAGGAAAGCTAGGTAATTAGTAGTGTTTGATCTCTGACTCAGTAATAACCTACCTACCTCATCATAATGACATAATGGGTACACCTACTTATATTATTATAATAATATATGCTTTATTTAGGTACCTACTATCAATCATAAATAATGGCAAAAAGAATAATACCTATATTACTTATACAAGAATAATTATTTATGTAACAATAAAATTAACTAGTTAAGTAATTAAATTTGTATTTTTGTCAATCGTATTATTACGATAAATTCGTATAAGGTATATGATCCTAACTTCTAATTTTTGTTAACTGCTGATTTTGTTGGGTTTTTTTTGTCGATTTCTACTGTGATTATTAAATGCCGATTATCAACAGACGAGCGTTGAACGCGTTCTATAGATAATTCATTTGGATTCTAATCAGAGTGACTAAATTATTTCAAATCTTAAGAAACTACCTATAATAATTTTTAAGTGATTAAAAAATTATTAATTATTAAATTTCCTTTCTTGCATATTTTGTTGTTTTTATTGCATATTTAGCGATATATAAGGTAATATTACAGCACATATTTGTGCAATTTTAAGTGCAATAAAATCCCAACCCTGCTCACAACTTACCAGGCGCCTTGTACTAGTCGTACTACATTTTCAAGCTTTTTGACAGAGTTAATTTTTTTATTGATATTTATAAAAAAGACACTTAAAAAAAAAACTTCAAATGTCAAATGTCTATAATTAGCTTAAAAACAATCAAAATATTTTTTAATTTTACCATTTATAGAAAATACTTATATAACATAAAAATTTGGAGAAAATATCAAGTATATATCAGAATAGTTTTTGAATTACATCCAAATAAGAAAATCGATGTTGTCTGGTTTTGTGAAAAAATTCCCATTTCATTTAGTTTTTTTTGTTTTCCCGATTATTTTGTTATGTAATTTCTATTACTATTGACCCTTGAGAGTATCTACTAGATCCAATTCGCCATCAGAAAAGATATTTAAGTTTAAAATCGCAGCATTATTTCTACCACAAATCGTGTACCTATACATACGAAGTATCTACATTGATACACAAAAAAAACACACATCATAAAATAAATACATAGGTACATCGCTACGCCCAGAAACTAAAATAATGAGAATTATTTCAAACAATACCTACCTATATATAATATATAGGTGTTATAATTATTAGATTTTTAAAATATTGAATACTATTCGTAGGTATTTTAGCATTTACTCATAAATAGGTAAGAAATAAATAAATTATAAATAGGTACCTACTAATTAGTGAGTATAATTACCTACTATTACCATGACCTTCTAACATGGTAACATTCAGATCGATGGAAGTAAAATATACGATTTTGTAAACTTACATTTCTGTGACATCACTTTCGATTGAAAAGAGTTTAATTTTCTCCATTTGTATGAATTTGAATGGTAGTCGAGTACAAAATAATCACGTGGTGATATTTGAGTAGCAGCTGTTATCCTTGCAATTTGAGCTCTGAGATAATGTTTTTCCAAACCTTGAAATAATGGATAAGATTCAACCTGTATACGTATAAGATATTTTATTATTAGGTACCTACCAAATATTTTCTAACAGGTCAACAAAAAATATATGAATAATTATGTAATCGTTGTTATTCTTACAGGCGACTCCAAATCTCCTGTGAAGTATCGTTTGATATCTCGTGATTGAATAATATGATGAGGTTTGAGAAGTGGCAACTCAATCCATGAATCATTTAATTGGTTCGTTATAAAGTACGACTAAATAATGAATATTATAAGAAAAGCGGGTAGTTGGGAAAACATATTATATGAACCTTTTTATTAGCTCCGAACCAAATATTTCATGGGATAAATAATCATCACTACCGAGTTCTGTGGGTGGAAAGAACACTCTATCGATTTCAAAGAATCGA
>NC_042493.1:41858609-41859078 GCF_005508785.2 Acyrthosiphon pisum | reverse complement strand
TTTTAATTTATTTCGTGTTATAAATACGGGTAGTATTTTATTTTATCATATTTTACATATTTGAATTAGTTTAAACTAGGACTTTAAGTGACTAAAAATTTGAGGGGAACCGTTATTAATGAAAAATTTTGAATGTTCCCCTGATTTAAAATTTAAGAGGATACAATTAAAAATATAGATATAAGTAGTCCACTTCCCGCGTCTCTACTCTTTAACCACATATTTAAATTATTTTGAAGAGCAAAAGTTAAGGTTAATATGTAGCAAATTCGGCCCCCATTGGCATTTACAAAACCTGGCGCCTATGTTATTACTAATAAGTTGAAAATGTCTATATTTAAAAATTGTATAATATTTATCTAATAAATTAATTTTCCTTAGCGTTCCACAAGAATGAACTGTAAAGTTTAAAAACTTACCGGAGTTATCTGATGGATGTGGATACGGTTTTAAGCAGCCGTCGCACATC
>NC_042493.1:41856408-41858509 GCF_005508785.2 Acyrthosiphon pisum | reverse complement strand
GATCTTTGAATTTTGAGAACGACATGACGTACTAAAATATGACAGTATTGTCGTCAGTGGCGTATTTACGGGTCCGGACCCCCCCTCCATTGACTCGTGTTAAATGTTGTGTTTTTACATGATTAAGAAAAACAAATTTTATTACACGATACGAAGGATTTTGTACAAAATTTTAGAAGCTTCAGTTATCAACATTTTCAATTAATATAGTGATTTTTTTTTGTTATCAGTTTGGTACTGAAAATTGTTGAAAAATATCGAGTTCATTTTTTAATTTAAATATTTTGTAGTTTTTTTCATTGCCAGTATCTACAGCCACTCCAGAGGGATCTTTTTCAACCTTAAAAAGGTTGAAAAGTTATGTAAGATCAACCCTGAATGAAGTAATGTATTTTAAGAAATATTTTATAAAAGTTAGAACATAACTATATTAGATTCTGAGCGGAGCGATGAAGCTAGTGGTTTTACAATGGTGTTTATTTTTTTTTTTTTTATCCTGTATACAAAATTTCCTTTTACAATGATATTATATCATTGAATTCAAGTGTAATACAATCCATCATACATTGACCCACTTGTAACCTACTGTACAGTAGAGCGACATCCACTTACCTGCTTTTTTAAATTTGTTTTTTACATATTATTATTTAATACCAATTAAAAACTCGAAAATTTTAAATTGTCTTATAAATATGGTATATTTATTTAAAAAGAGTAATTGGGTGGTGTGGGAGGCTTTGCCCCCTACGGCTCTGTTTTCTGAAAATTATCTGGACCTTCCCCATAACAAATTCCTAAATACGCCACTGATTGTCGTATTGAATTTAATATTAATTATTATGGCTGCAATATCCACTAATAATTATGAAATGCTATTTACCGGCGTATTATTGTTGCATTCAACACATTGAACAAAATTAGTTTTTATTCAACGTAAGAATGCCACAACTCGAAATATGTATTATGGCAGTCTAATTTTGACTTCTAATTTTTACGATTAGTTGGATGAATTAAAAATCTAAATATTAAATATGGTATACTACCATAATAACTCTTTTGGAAATTACCATTTAAAAATTCAATACTGACACCGAAAAATTGTTTTGGTGAAAAGTTATAATCAAATGAACAATTTATATTTCATATGGCGTCCTTCCACAGTTGCATTACATAGATAAACCTCGTTTTACACTATAATATGCATTCGTATCTTAAAATTGATAAAATTGCTGTTTTATTTTGAGCGAAAAAACGGGCGGAACGTGCGTGTTGGAATGTGCCTAGTGTGTAATGCGTGCCTACTAATGTACTTCTGATTATTGATAATAATATAATGTACAATATATCATTACTACATATTATTTACATAATAATAATATTATAGTATGTTAGTATGGCGTAATATACTAATATAGTACTCGGATGCTTGTCTCATAAAACTCGAATGTTTGGCCGTCACGGTTCACGGTATATTATCTATTTTAAGTACAGAAAAATATGTTACAAATAAAGGTATCAAAATATAGCACCGTCGAATTATTCGATAAATATTGCTTATTAATTATTGTTCATTTAAGCCCGTCACAATAAATATTAAATAATATTAATTCCGAAGAAATGATTGATACATTTGAAAAGAAATAGTTTTGAAACCATTTTAGATTTTGAGTGAAACGATGAATGTATTGATTTTACAATGATGTGTGTTTTTTTTTATTTTTTTTTTTTGTGTGTGTCATTACTTTTTAGGACAGTAAAAATGCTTAGATTTTCTTCAAAAGTACTTTTTTCTGATAGGAAAGTGAATCTAGTTCGTAATTTTGGGGGGAGGTCAAAAGTAAACATTTCCCAATAATTTTCAAAAGCGCCGAAAAACAAAAGAAAAATTAAGGAAAAATGGGAATTTTTACGCAAAATCTATTTTCGAGAAAATTGATTTTGGTTTTTGGTGCAACTCTTAAACAAATGATCGTAGGTACATGACATTTTGACTGAATGTTTATATTAGTGTTTATATATTATATATATACATTTTCAGTTTCCGTTTGTTTTTCTATAAATATCAATAACATTTTATTTTTTGGTTAAAAAAGCTTGAAAA
>NC_042493.1:41854673-41856308 GCF_005508785.2 Acyrthosiphon pisum | reverse complement strand
TTTAATAGAAGGCACCTAATATATTGTTTCAAAAGCAGATGAAAAAAATTAAAAATCCATAGTCACAATTTTTTTTATGACCATTTAAAGTTCAAATATTGACAAAATACGTAAAAATGACGAAAATTTGAAAATTATTTTGAGTTAGAAATTCATAAAAATTGTTCTTTTCAAATCTAAGATCTGAAAATGTAGCACAAGATCATTCATAAGTTTGTCTATCTTTATCGAAAAAAAAAAATTATCTTCGAGCAAATAAAATTAAATATTTATGAGCGTTTGAATTTCATATTTTTACCAGATTGGATATTCACTCCATTTCTCACATAGCGGATTTTGTTATTTCGTTGTAATTCAAAAATGAATAACTGAAGATACATGACAACTTCACTAAATTTTGAAGTTTTATCTGTTGGGCCAAAAATTGTAAAAATTTAATACAAAGCTCCTGATATATTGTTACAATATCAATTGAAAAATATTAAAAATACATAGGCACAATTTTTTTTTATAAGCATTTAAAGTTCGAATTTTGACAAAATATATAAAATTTAAAATTTAATAATTATTTTTAGTTAAAAATGTATAAAATGTTCAACTTTTATAGCTAAGGATTAAAAATTTAAAACAAGATTCCACGTAAGTAGTTAATTCTATTACCAAAAAATGTAAAAAATACAATAACACAGTTTATTTTTATAGTCATTTTAAGTTCAAATTTGGACGAAATTACATATCAAAAAACCTAGAATAACTATTTTAGTTATTTTGTTGTGATTGTATAATATTATTCGTGGGTATTTTTGAAAATTCTGAAGTATACTATTATATTATATCTATGATAGTATCACAGTTTGTTGTTGATGTATAACACGTTATAAGTACCTAATAGATATTGTGATATGATTAATTTTGAATTTATTATAGGTACCTATTATAGGTAAATTTTTTTTTTTAATACCATCGATAAGTATATAATATGTCTTATACCTAGACTCCACTCAGAATCGTCTTTCTTATACAATGATATTATACCATCGAATGCAAATTTAATACCATCCATTATACAGTGACCCACTTGTAACCTACTGTACATCAGAGCGACATCCACTTAACCACCTTTTTTATTACAATTATTTATATTTAAATGATAGAGATTTTAATACTGTAATAATAATTAATTAATTAATATATGTACGAATATTTGCATGTGTACATAATTTGTAGTAAAAAAAATCGTATTTTTGGAAAATTAAAAAATTGTTTTTACACTTAAAGTTAAAATAATTTATGTAAAAAATAAACCATTCATTGTAACCTGTCATTGTCATTTCACATTTGCCAATACGATTATCAATGTATTATTGTATTCAAATTTAAAATTAAACTATTAAAAACATTAATACAGATATTAAACTTAAGTGAGTTGGTAAAAATTAAATGTTATTAATAAGTTATTAATGAATGAAACAATGAACTCGACAATTGTCATTTTTTCGAATTCAAATCTATTTAGATCATTTATCATTATTTTCCAATGTCTCCACTAAACCCGGTCGTTGTGGTCGGTTATATTATTATACAGTTGTCAAGTTCAGCAGCGACTCAGCGCTTATGACAATAGTATCGCGAGTA
>NC_042493.1:41852350-41853821 GCF_005508785.2 Acyrthosiphon pisum | reverse complement strand
TTATAGGCAATTGAAATAATCGATTTTTTTTGATTTTTTTTTTTATAAATGTGATAAAAAAAAATTAGCTGGGACAAAATACTTGAAAATTTAATAGAAGGGTCCACATATGTTGTTCCAACTCCCATTCAAAAATTATAAAAATACATAGGCACAATTTTTTTTTATAAGCATTTAAAGTTCAAATTTTGACTAAATACGTAAAAATTACGGCAATGTTCAAATAATCTTAAACAGAAATTCATAAAAGTTTTTCTTTTTAATTCTAAGATTTGGAAATTTAATACAAGGCTCCTAACATATTTTTACAATAGCAGTTGCAAAATAAAAGGAATACATTGTCACAATTTTTATTTATAAGCATTTAAAGTTCAAATTTATACGAAATATGTCAAAATTGCGAAAATTTGCAAGTAATTTAGTGGTTGAAAAATCGTAAAAATTTTTTCTTTTATAACTAAGTTTTTAAAATTTGGTACAAGGTTCTCCATAAGTTTTTCTTTAAAAATAATATATCCTAGACTGACAAATCATCTCCGTTCAGAATCGTTTTTCGAATACAATGATATAATATCATTGGATTCAAATTTAATTCCATCCATTACAGTAACCCACTTGTAACCTACTGTACAGCAGAGGACATCCACGACTTACCCGCCTTTTTTTTTTTAATACCATCGATAAGTATATAATATGTCTTATACCTAGACTCCACTCAGAATCGTCTTTCTTATACAATGATATTATACCATCGAATGCAAATTTAATACCATCCATTATACAGTGACCCACTTGTAACCTACTGTACATCAGAGCGACATCCACTTACCCACCTTTTTTATTACAATTATTTATATTTAAATGATAGAGATTTTAATACTGTAATAATAATTAATTAATTAATATATGTACAAATATTTGCATGTGTACATAATTTGTAGTAAAAAAAATCGTATTTTTGGAAAATTAAAAAATTGTTTTTACACTTAAAGTTAAAATAATTTATGTAAAAAATAAACCATTTTAAAAAATAGATGAGGAAACCTGTCATTGTCATTTCACATTTGCCAATACGATTATCAATGTATTATTGTATTCAAATTTAAAATTAAACTATTAAAAACATTAATACAGATATTAAACTTAAGTGAGTTGGTAAAAATTAAATGTTATTAATAAGTTATTAATGAATGCAACAATGAACTCGACAATTGTCATTTTTTCGAATTCAAATCTATTTAGAACATTTATCATTATTTTCCAATGTCTCCACTAAACCCGGTCGTTGTGGTCGGTTATATTATTATCAGTTGTCAAGTTCAGCAGAGACTCAGCGCTATGACAATAGTATCGCGAGTATCTACTAATATAAACATTCCCTTCGGACAAAAACCAAATTACGATATACGAATCACTTGTCAGTTAGTGTTCACTTATGAGTTCCAAGTTTTCGACATTCTGTGTAACTGTG
>NC_042493.1:41844232-41852300 GCF_005508785.2 Acyrthosiphon pisum | reverse complement strand
AAATTTTTAAAATAATTTGACTCTTTTTGAGCTGTTTACGGACATTGTAAGTTTTCAATTTTTTTAGTTTTTTTTTCTATAAATATCAATAAAGTTTTATCTGTTGGGCCAAAAAGTGTAAAAAATTAATACAAGGCTCCTGATACATTGTTAGAATAGCAGTTGAAAAATATTAAAAATACATACGCACAATTATTTTTTATAAGCATTTGAAGTTGAAATTTTGACAAAATTTATGAAATTTAAAATTGAATAATTATTTTGTAGTTAAAAATTTATAAAATGTTCAACTTTTATATCTGAGGATTGAAAATTTAAAACAAGATTCCACGTAAATATTTAATTCTGTTGCCAAAAATTCTAAGAAATACATAAGCACAGTTTATTTTTATAGTCATTTTAAGTTCGAACTAAAAAAACCTGGAATAACTATTTTAGTTATTTTGTTGTGATTGTATAATATTATTTGTGGGTACTTGAAACTTCTAAAGTATATTATTATATATCTATGATAGTACCACGGTTTATTGTTGATGTATAACGCGTTACCTAATGGATATTGTGATATGATTAACTTGGAATTTATTATTGGTACCTATTATACATAAATTTTTTTTTAATACTATAGATAAGTATACCTATAATAGGTATGTCTAATACCCAGACTGACAAACCGTCTCCGCTCAGAATCGTTTTTCTTATACAGTGATATTATATCATTGAATTCAAATTTAATACTATCCATTATACAGTGACCCACTTGTAACCTACTGTACAGCAGAGCGACATCCACTTACCCACCTTTTTCATTATGCACTTCGTAGCCTAATAATATATAGGACATATGTATATAAAAAAACCTTGTACCAATAATAAGATAAGATGACATTGTTTAATGTTATTATTTAGATTTAATGAAAAGTTATCCGTATTATGACTTAATTAATTTAAAATAGGTACTACACAAAGTGTAAAATAATGGTTTTTATCTTATGACATGGATCAAAAAATATAAATATATATATGTATATCATAGACAAAGAAAATACCTATATATGTTCATTTCATGAACCTGAATTTAACTTAGTTAAACTGAGTTACACAATAATATGGTCGTAGCTTATAAAATGGAATTCCATTTCATAAAAAATATGATAAAATTAAGTGATAGACGCGACATGCACATTTTACTTAATCTACTATATTGTACCTATATTTAATATTATTATATATTATTCTCTTGGTACATTCCTCGGCTCCTCGCCTCGTTAGTAGTACAAAGTGGCGACTATTAGACTATCGACATCGCGTAAAATAATGATAATGTCTTATATTATATTATACAATATACGCAATGGTAATACATTTAAGCTTTAGGCTGATAGTAAAAATCGCAATAAAAAAATGAGAGAAACATTACTGGAAAGTCGTATACTAATAATAATATGGACATAGATTAGTTTGGACGAATAGTTATTAGGTATATACCATTGGGTTTCTAAAAATACTGTTTGAGTGAAAAAGTACGTATGAATAGGTTTAAACGTGAAGTCATAAGTCATTGTATATAATAATATACATTGTCAACATAGGCGAACATTAGGGGGACTTGTGGGGGGGGGGGGGCTTAAGCCCCCCCTGAATGTAACAAACCATACTAAATGTCAAAATAAATCGTGTATTTTAATATACCCATATAAACTTGGTGCCTCTGCTATAATAATACTGAGTACTAGTTAGGAGGTTGAAGTGTTTAAAATTGTATGTTTACGCTAATGGATAAGACAAAAATATTAAGTCCCCCCACGGATGTGACCAGTGAACATAATATAATTTCAGTACCCTCAATGTTGTTTGAGTAGTGAGCACAAGTTGCTCTTCTGTAACTGTAGTCCGACTGTCAATACAATATGTATAATATAATAATTCAATACCTATATATTATATGTAACCTACATTAATCAGTTTTTGGTGAATATACCTACTACTCTGAAGAATTTTTTTTCTTACAAATAATAGTTTGATTTAATTTTCATAAATAATTATTACGATTATTTCTAATAATTAAAAAAATATATATTATTTTAAGATTTTAAAATTATAAATATAAATATAAAACAAAATAAAATTCTATAATAATCATTTATATAACAGAAATAACTATAGAAAAATATTTTCTGTGTAGTACCTACATACTAATTGTTTCATCAACAATCGTCAATATTATAAATTATAATAAATATTTATCTGTCATTGAATAAATATATATTATGTGTCATTCTTGTTAATTATCTCTGAGCCATTGACACTAATACACAACTATAGTGTTATTATTAATAATAATATATTATATAGCTAGTTTATAGTTAATTTAAATTTATATTTTTCGACTTTTATCTAATCATTTGTACAATTGTACATAACTACTATTTATTAATTGTATCTACTTTAAATATTACTCACAAATTATTTAATACTTACTAATGGTTTCCTGTTGGATCTACTATAACTCATGAAACTACTTTGAATAAATACTTAACTAAAACCGTGTTAAACCATGTTATAATGTATTATATAGAATTATATAGTATTTTTTGTATTAAGACGGCGGATACCTATCAAAGATTAAAGTTATTTAAATATTAAACACATTTCGTTGAAAAAAAAACTTGAGCTAGAGCGTTTTTAGTAAAAAATCATGTCTTACAGGAAAAACTCCCTCGCCCTGCAGTAGAGTAGTCGGATTTCGTTCACTTATTTTCGTTTAAAAGAAGAGAAGATTTTTCTGGGTGCATCAAAACCCGATTTTTAAAACTATAATTAGGTATATATAGAAGCTAAAATATGCATTTGATTAATGCATAATATTTGTTATTTTTCAAAACTAGGTATTTTTCTACCATAATTTATGTAAAATGAAGATTCGGGCTGTAATCCCCCCTGAAAAAATCTCATATTTGAAATAAAAAAAAAAATATCAAAATATGTCGAATATCAATGATGCATGAAAGTTTTTCCTGTGAAGTCATTATTATTATACACTGTTTCAACGCTTGAATCCTCCCCCCCCCCCCTATATAGGTATCGAGCAGTAGATTAGTGGAAAAGTATTATAATTAAGGTAGCAACTAACATATTATGAAACATCATTTTAAAATTTTATGGAATTTGAAAAACCGGCACAGACACCCTTAATATAGGTAGCATAATATTAGGTACTATTTACTATAATAATTATAATTTATAGACTGAGGTCTAAGACAATACTAATGTACTAATGTACTATGCCTATATGCTAATTTATCAAATAGTATGTGTAGATATAATTTTTTTTTTAGAAACGAAGGATTTTATTGAACGTTGACTTTTAAGTTTAAACTTTTTTTTCCAATCCAACTAATGTAGCTATTGAATATATATTGAATAGAAAATATTTTACGTGACAAATCAAACATTAATGCAATTTCAATACAGCCATATAGGATTATAATTATAAAACAAAAAATATAAATATTAGAGCACAATATTATACATGGTAAGTTGGTAAGCTACTTAGGTATTATAGGAAGTAGGTACTGTATATTGTGTTATGTTGTACACGGATAATCCCTATATTTATATAATAAAACAATAGTGATACGATCAACGGGTACTATCGTACCAGCATCATTCGTAGTCGTGTTGATTTAGGATTCTTTCCTCGTCCTCGTCTGCTGCAGAAAACGGTCGCAGAGCGTTGATTTTCCTACGAGATCGTCTTTCCTTCCTCTTGTTGACTATCGCTAAATACTCCAGTTCGTCTTCGGGAGTCGGGTCTCCCATCTCAGTGGTCATGCCGATATCGTCTTTATAGAAATTCGACAGCTGATATCCACTCAACGGCTGGACCGTGAAACTAAAGGCGCCCCATTTGTGGCCCCAACCGTGATACGTATAATCTAAAAGGCTGTGCACAGCAAAATATTGAAAGCAATGTACTTAAATATAAACCAAAATGGAAACGAACAAATAATAGGAATGTCGAATGTGGATTATAATTTATAAGTACTTTTCACGCGCAACTGCGTGTGCTCCGGGCCAAAGATTGGACCGGATGGTCGCGTACGAATTCGTGTGGTCAAACCGATTGGTCAATTCGAATTTCCATGGTGGCATTTCACCCATATAAGCGTCATTTGACAGGTTTCTAAATATTTCCAGTTGGTCACCGTCTCCTCGGCCGATTTCTAAGTTCATCCTAATCTTACAACCATATTCAATGCTCCCTGATTTCTGAGCAATGTAATTTTATTAAATTATTTTATATATATATATATCATTATTGGATTCTACGTGCTAGGTAAATCTATAATATAGGTACTATAAAATAAGGGCCATTACGATGCCTATCCTAACTACACATGTACCTATATACCAATTACCAGCTTAGCTATAAACAAGGCTGGGCATTAACGAGTTAAAAAGTTAAAGTTAAGTTACTTTTAACTAAGTTACTTAAACGAGTTACTTTTTTTTTAAGAAAAAGATTATTTGTAGATCTTTAACATGAGGTGTAAATGGTGTAATTATAAGTTTTATATGAAAAAAAAAAGTAAATTATTTTTAACTAAGTTAAGTTACTTATTTTTTCCAACTAACTTGTAACTTTAACAAGTTAAATAAAAAAGGAAAGTAACTTTTAACTTTAAACTTAACTTACATTTTTCCAAATTAACTTAACTTAACGAGTTAAAAAAAATAGTTAACTTGCCCAGCCTTGGCTATAAATATATGACAATCTATCGATTATAAATTCATTCCGATCGATCAGTCAATAAAATATATTACTTGTTGTAAGTCTTCTCCAGACTCTATAATATTGGTCCACGCCTGGGTCACTCCTTTTTCCGTTATCGAGGGAGTGTGATGTACCCAGTTGCTCGGTTCCAATAAATCGTATACCGACAGAGGATTGTATTCCTCGTTCACTGCATACTCGTGGATCCCTAGAAACGTTATTTAAGTTTAACGTTTTTCAGAGATATTAGGTACAATTAAAACCATCATATTATTTTATTAGTTCTAAGTTCTAACAGATGAACAGCGAAACCTACTAATTACAAAAAATAATAATGTAACAAAGGCACCTATACGTAAATACCTACGCAATACAGTAATATAATATAGGTACCTAACATAGAAACATATACATACGCTGTAATGTGAATATTGGTGACCTATAGGCAATAACAACGAAACGTCGATACAACAATATTCAATTATAACGATTGAATCGAGAACTACTTACATCTTACTGAGTAGGTAATAGGTATATATACTGTATACTATAAGTAGGTACTAACATTATCAAATAGATAAATTGTTTAATATTCGCTATTGTTAAGGCACCTAATGTATATAGAATATATAGTTTAAAATAAACTTAATAATACTGATACGATAAAGGTCAAAGGACACATGAAAACGTTGAGCACGAGTTATTGCAGTAAGACGGACGTCGATGTTTTTATTCCCCGTTACAACTCGCAGGGGCAGGGCTTTGTTTGCTCTCATATAGTCATCCGATGTACTTATAAAACTATTAACTTGGTGGGCAGGTGCAGGACAAGTACCATATCTACTTATTCTACTTACATAAGTACTTACAATCATAAAATTCTATGAAAATTATTAAATTAGGCACGTATCGTAATAAGTGAATATTAATAAGTTCGGTAGGAACATATTTAATTATTTTTATGATTTATTTTAATCACTATTTTGTGGTTATAGGTACCTTAAAAAACGATCCTATCAGAATAGTTTTCTGAACGGATATGATAATTTAATAGGTATATAAAATGACATATGTATATTATTGTAAATGTATATGTATATTATTAAGATTAGATACAATTATAATACGTATATAGATATTGTACTTTGGGCATATTATAAATATATAATAATAAAAAGTGATGTGTATGCTACTATGATTTAAATGAAGTAGGTGAATGAGCATCGTGAGCGAAAGAGTAAAGTGTGGAAATTAAATTAATAATAATTTCAATAAAGTTAATATAGCTATACTAAAACAGGTACAAAAATATTAAAAAATGATAAATAGAAAAAAACTTAATAAAATGATAGGAAACCTAGGTAATTAGTATAGTGTTTGATCTCTGACTCAGTAATAACCTACCTACCTCATCATAATGACATAATGGGTACACCTACTTATAATATTATAATAATATATGCTTTATTTAGGTGCCTACTATCAATCATAAAAAATGGTAAAAAGAATAATACCTACATTACTTATACAAGAATAATTATTTATGTAACAATAAAATTAACTAGTTAAGTAATTAAATTTGTATTTTTGTCAATCGTATTATTACGATAATTTCGTATAAGGTATTTGATCCTAACTTCTAATTTTTGTTAACTGCTGATTTTGTTGGGTTTTTTTTGTCGATTTCTACTGCGATTATTAAATGCCGATTATCAACAGACGAGCGTTGAACGCGTTCTATAGATAATTCATTTGGATTCTAATCAGAGTGACTAAATTATTTCAAATCTTAAGAAACTACCTATCAGTGGCGTGGCGAACGGTAATTTCAGAGGCCTCGGCCTCTGAAATTTTTCTTAAATAGAGGGGTGGGTGGTAGCCAGTGGGTCCCCTAGTAAATTTAATATGATATTCTCAATAGGTAGTCAATAACGATCTGAAATATAACTTGTTATATTACATTAATACATTATTATGTATAAATACTTGGGATATTTGTAACTGGCCTCTGGAAAATTTTTAGTTCGCCACGCCACTGCTACCTATAATAATTTTTAAGTGATTAAAAAATTATTAATTATTAAATTTCCTTTCTTGCATATTTTGTTGTTTTTATTGCATATTTAGCGATATATAAGGTAATATTACAGCACATATTTGTGCAATTTTAAGTGCAATAAAATCCCAACCCTGCTCACAACTTACCAGGCGCCTTGTACTAGTCGTATTACATTTTCAAGCTTTTTGACAGAGTTAATTTTTTTATTGATATTTATAAAAAAGACACTTAAAAAAAAAACTTCAAATGTCAAATGTCTATAATTAGCTTAAAAACAATCAAAATATTTTTTAATTTTACCATTTATAGAAAATACTTATATAGCATAAAAATTTGGAGAAAATATCAAGTATATATCAGAATAGTTTTTGAATTACATCCAAATAAGAAAATCGATGTTGTCTGGTTTTGTGAAAAAATTCCCATTTCATTTAATTTTTTTTGTTTTTCCGATTATTTTGTTATGTAATTTCTATTACTATTGACCCTTTAGAGTATCTACTAGATCCAATTCGCCATCAGAAAAGATATTTAAGTTTAAAACCGAAGCATTATTTCTACCACAAATCGTGTAGGTATTTACCTATACATACGTAGGTACCTACATTGATACACAAAAAAAACACACATCATAAAATAAATACATAGGTACATCGCTACGCCCAGAAACTAAAATAATGAGAATTATTTCAAACAATACCTACCTATATATAATATATAGGTGTTATAATTATTAGATTTTTAAAATATTGAATACTATTCGTAGGTATTTTAACATTTACTCGTAAATAGGTAAGAAATAAATAAATTATAAATAGGTACCTACTAATTAGTGAGTATAATTACCTACTATTACCATGACCTTCTAACATGGTAACATTCAGATCGATGGAAGTAAAATATACGATTTTATAAACTTACATTTCTGTGACATCACTTTCGATTGAAAAGAGTTTAATTTTCTCCATTTGTATGAATTTGAATGGTAGTCGAGTACAAAATAATCACGTGGTGATATTTGAGTAGCAGCTGTTATCCTTGCAATTTGAGCTCTGAGATAATGTTTTTCCAAACCTTGAAATAATGGATAAGATTCAACCTGTATACGTATAAGATATTTTATTATTAGGTACCTACCAAATATTTTCTAACAGGTCAACAAAAAATATATGAATAATTATGTAATCGTTGTTATTCTTACAGGCGACTCCAAATCTCCTGTGAAGTATCGT
>NC_042493.1:41842823-41844182 GCF_005508785.2 Acyrthosiphon pisum | reverse complement strand
CTAGCCCTAGTTATTTCTATTGTATTCTTGACAAATTTAGTTATTTCTAATAATAACTTAATATAACAATAAAGAATTAAAAATGAATTGATTGTTCTGTATCAGCTAGTATTCATAATACAATTAATAAATATTTAAATTACCAAAATTTACTTTTAACTATTACTTAGATATAATATGCATACAGTGTCGAGAAAATAGAGAATATGATTAGGTATAGTATAATAATTATTGTACTGGTATTTATTATCAATTTATAAAAAAGATAAGTATCTCTTTCAAGCCTGGGCAAATTAATCATTGTTAATTAAGTTAAGTTAAGTTGATAGTAAACATTTTGAAAAGTTTAAAGTTTATCTTAATGTTTTTTTAAGCTCAGGTAAGTTAAAAGTTATATGGAAACTTACAATTAACTTATTAAGTTAAGTTTTTATTTTATTTTTTTAAATAAATTAATAGCCAGTAATATGGTTTGAAATAATAAAAAGTAAATGTTTATGCAATATGTATCATCAATAAAAATTGTAATTATATTTATTATTTAATTATTTATTATAATTATTATAATTATATATTATATATATATATATTATAATTTTTTCTACATAATTAAATATAAACTAACGTAACTTGGATTTGATTAAAATTAACTAGTTATTTATTAAGTTTATATCAATAAAAATCAGTTAAGTTAAAAATTATGTTGATGAGCATTACATTTTAAAAAGTTAAGTTAAAAGTTAAAATTAACGTAACTTTTTAACTCGTTTATACCCAGGCTTGATCTCTTTACAATTCGGGATACGTAGTTAACTAATAACTATACTGAAAACGATGGTGAAGTCAGAATTTGGCGGTCGGACTTAGTTTCGAAGTTATGGCCTCATGAAGTTCGCTATTTTGCGTTTTTTACGCTTTTGCACATCACTCAGTCCTGTAAAGAATACTTTTAAAAAGTACTTGAGTAAATACTCAAATACATTTTTTTTAAAGCATTTAAGATACTACTCAAATACTTTAATTGTATAGTATTTCAAATACTACTCAAATACTTTTCGTTTTTTAAGTGGGTTTGTAATTATCGTATAATAAAAACATATAGGTAGTAAGTTGTCTAATAGTTATCTAAAAGTTTAAATGGAATATTGTTATTCAATAACTATTTTTAGAAATCTGGTTTTCACAAACCTTCAGGCTTCAACTAACACAGAAATGCAGGATATTAAATAAAAACTATTATTCAATTATTGTAGTTGACAATAATATTTTTTGACCAATTATTTCGAATAAAAATAAAATGTTTGAAATAAAAACCAAAGTATTCAATACCTAAAAGTATTTTATACAAAAAAAGTATTT
>NC_042493.1:41826403-41842773 GCF_005508785.2 Acyrthosiphon pisum | reverse complement strand
AGAAAAGCGGGTAGTTGGGAAAACATATTATATGAACCTTTTTATTAGCTCCGAAACCCAAATATTCATGGGATAAATAATCATCACTACCGAGTTCTGTGGGTGGAAAAGAACACTCTATCGATTTCAAAGAATCGAAACCCTCTAATTCGTCGTTAATACTTTTGCTAACTAGACCAGATAATGGTGTTCTGGAAAAATATCCATTTTCTTCTTCAGCTAAAATATATTTTTCTAATTCTTCATCTTCTTGATTTTCGTTTTCATTTTCATCATCATAATCATGTGATACTTGTTTTTTGTTACCATTAAGTATTTCATTTAATAGCTGCAACAAAATACATTACGATGTATAATATTTTATAATTATTCAAATTAGGTACAGATAATAATTTTTGTTAAAAGAAGTGAGGACGCTACGCTTGCATTTGTTGTCTCTGTCTTACAAAGTGCGTTGTAAGGCAAATTTACGCTTAGTAATTAACGTTTAGCTTCGTTTGTTTAAAAATTAAAATGAATTAACCATTTATGAAACTTAATGTTAAGAATATTATCTGGGTTTGTTAGTGGGTATTTTACGATGATTCAGTTTTTAAACGAGTTTTAATTGCGCTATTGCCTATATTATAAACGCAAAACTCGTTCATAAATATAATTAGGTATCATAAAAATCCGACATACAAACACAGATATTGTTCTTACCATTAAGTTTCATAATAGGTCAATTCTCTCCAATCTTTAAACTAACGAAGATACAAGTTAACTACTGAACGTAAATTTGATATAATATGTTATTTACTTGTAAGATGGAGACAACAAATGCAGGTAAAACGTCCTCTTAATAGAAAGCATGATATAAATTTAAAAAAATTACCAATATTATATTGGACTTGAGAATATATATAGTACCTAAATAAAATTTTTACTGCTTACCGTTAGTTTATATTCTAATTCTTTATTTTTCCAATCACACTCCAAAATGTAATAGTTACGTTTTAAACCTATTATTTTACCCCAATATCTGTGAACATGAATAGGTTCATTACAATTTTTAAACTAAAAATAGGCAATATTTTAATAGTATTATCTAAAATATATGTACCTAATATTTTTAAATTTTCCTAGTTGTGACATTTGGTCTATAGTTATTCCAATAAGATGAGCTTCATCATTTGTTATGCCACACCCTGCTTTATTGAAGATATTATTGATTTTTGATAAGTCTTGTACTTTAACCTCATCCATTTCTTCATTGTATTGTATATCATCATATTCACCTTCGAGTTCATACCCATAGGATATGCTACTTGTCTTATATTCTCTAACATTATATATGGTATCCTAAAGTTCACCATGCATGCAAAATGTTTAAATTTTATCCCATTTAAAAGTTAATATTAATACAACATTAATATAAATTAAACAATACTTTATATATTTCTATTATTTTTTTATAAATGTCAATGTCAATGTTATTCAAAAAATTTAAATCAGGATCTGGTTGTAGTTTCTGATATAGCATCTTAATATTTTCACTGTAGTATTCAAAATATGTTATCGGCTGTATAGGATTTTGAAATATAAACATATCTAATAACGTTTGAATATGAGTGTACCTGTACAACAATTATGTACCATCTATAATGCAATAATTACTAGCCATAATAAGCAAATACCATACAAACTAATGCCGCAATTTTCTTTACTTATCATGTAAGTCAACAACTCACTGGATACGGATTTTAGCATTGAGTTTCTACTTTTCATATTTGTAGTTTTTCTATTGGTTTTAGCTTTATTGTTTATTTTTCCTAAAATATTTAACATTTTTGAAAATTGTTTTCTACTATTTCTATTAAATTGAATCTAAAATAATAAGATAATGTTACGTATATGAAAGGAATATAATTTATAATACATACAAATAAAACTATTATGAGTTTTGTTGTCAAGGTACCTATTTACACACTTACATAGTATGATATTGTATACATAAACATAATATGCTATATAACCTATATATTATTTTAAGTAAAAATAAGATTCACAATTTATTTTGCTTTCTAATTAAACAGTTTTATTTAAACTCAAGCAATAAAATAATAACAAGTTACCAAGTGTTAGAGATGATAGTTAATAATAATTTAGAAAACTTAGTATTCTGTTTTATATTTTGTTTATTTATTATTTCCATATCCTACAATTTTAATATTCTTTCATTGAGTATGCAGCATGCATAATAAGGGATACCAATAAAATATATTATGTTTATTATATAGATTATATAGTAATTTACTCATATTACCTATAAGGAATAGAAATGTTGATTCATATACAATTGAAGAATAAATCAAGACTTTAGTAGGTAATATTTTACTATAGTCTGCAAGTCGATCATAGAAAAATATATATTTTAACTATCTTAAGAGGATGTCAGCGCATATTCGTTTTCTCACACACAACATAACAAAACGCGTTTACGTAAAGTAATCTTTTCTATGCGTTTAAGTAATCTTAGAGTAAACTATTACAAAAAAGGTGGAGAGTTATATTTTTGAGGGAATGATTTACCGATTTTATATTTTATTAATATTTGACTTTGTATTCCACTTTCAAAATAAATAAAAAAATGTTGTAAATTTAAATGATGTTTAAATTGATTTGAGACAATATTTAGACAAATCGATATGTCATTCCCTCAAAAGTATTATTCTCTATCTTTTTTGTAATAGGTCACTTTACTCTAAGATTAGTTAAACGAATAGAAAAAAAGATTTTGCGTAAATGTGTTTTGTCTATGTTGCGTGTGAGCCAGAGAGAGAAGACGAATAGTGCGCTGACATCCTCTTAAATATTATAAACATAAATTACTTATGCTATAATTCACAGGTACTTTTTTTTTTACATAAACTGTTTGGATCAACTAAGAATAACAGGGACTACTCTTATAAAAACATATGGTTTAAAAAGTGAAGGAACACAACGTGACTTAGACGTCAGATTTCAGACCTCCAACACTGAAACTGATAAATAAGCGCTCCAATCTCCTCTAAAATATTAAAACGCTTAAATTCGACTAGGTATAATTAATTCATTATTAAAAAAAATTGTTTATTATTTTTTTAAACGTATTTTTATTATTTTATAATGAAATATATTCTATATAATATATTTAATTTTTAATTATTAGTCAATAGAATACCACAGAGTAAATGTACTATTATAAGCAACCTTACATTTTCTTCCTGGAATTTCTAATTGTTATCATATTTTCATAAATATTTTCTAATAAATTAACAAAAAATCACATACATTTTTAAACATTATTATATTTGTGTATGAACATTGAACAATGAATTTATTATAGATATAAAACATTTTGAATAAGATCAATAAAATATATGACAAAATATTTCAAAATGCATTACAGATATATTTTATTAGGTAGGTAGATGAAAATATTATTAACTGGCAAGATTCAAAAATATTTTTTAAAAATATTATTAAAGTATGACATTTATGTACAAATTATATCACAAAAATTATTATTTATTTATAGTGACAACCTTCATACTACACCTATGCAAATACATACCTTAAATATTTTGTTTGTATAATAAATAGGTGTTTCTTAAACATTTAGAGATTGATATATTTTACGTGTATAAAATATTAATACTAATAATAACATTATTATAAATTATAATAATAGTAAATATGATTAACAATATTAGCCTATTTTATACTTAAATAATTTTTTTTAGAAATTAATTTCAAAAACAGTTACGAAAACATGAAAATACTCGCTTATAGCTAAATATATACTTTTAATATTTCATAAGTGCAAGATAGATATTTAATCAAATATTCAAATTTAACAATAATTATGTAAAAAATTAAAAAAAAAAATTAAATAAACATTTTAACACTAATAATATTAAAAATATTGAAAACACTGATAATGCCGATATTTTAAGTCAAATACATAATAAAAACTTAAAGCCATACAGAGATTTCCTTATAAAATAATTAATACATAACATAATGCTATGTCACGTTAAAGTGTGATACACATATAGGTAAACGTGTTTCATATATATTATATTTCTGGGACTATATCAAAACATTTTGAATTCATTATTTTGTTAAATTTAAACTATATTAATTTTTTAAATCTTATTATATATAAATAAAAAAAATAATAATAATTATAATATGGGTAAATCTTTGTTACCATCAAACCTAAAGAAAATATTTAAGAAAATAACAAAAAATAAATAAATAATAATGTATTAATATTATATACCAAATCATTTAAATAAATATATAATTTTGAATGATAAGTTAAAATAAAGTATAAGATTTTTTAGTTAACCAATTAAGGCATATGGAGAAATTAATGAAGATACGTCTGATTAAAATAATTATAATTTTTTTAATTTTAAAATGAATATGGTTAATAAAAATTTGAAATATAACTTATAATCTAATAATATAGTAAAACTAAATTAATTTAAACAGGTAGTAATGTACAAGTATATTTTGGCAGGTAGGTATGGAAATAAGTTATGTAATTATGTTAGTACCAATTTGTTTTTATTTAAACAAGAAACAATTAACATTTTATCTAGCATTACAAATAATGTTAGAACTATAATTCATATAACTATAGATATCAATATAAAATATACATATAACTAAATGAGTTTATAAAAAGGAGATTAATTTTCTGAATCAAATATGCGTACCCTTACACGTTGCTTATAATGATACTCTTTTAAGTACGCCTTTAATAATTTTGGAAGTTTCAATTGATTGACATCATCATATGTAATTTGACTACAAATAGCTGCGCGGCATGTGTGTTGCAAAGAAAATGTGAAATTTCGATGTAACGGTATGGTCAGCATAGGTTCAAAGAACATACAGCAGGTAGGATCTTTATAATGTTCTATTAGTCCGCAAACTGTAGATGATGCAAAGACGCCAGGATCCCTTGAATCAAAACTAAAGAGATGATTCCACTGTTCAATTCGTGCATGTAAAGAACGACCATATTTCCTGAAGCTTACAGAAAATAAATATTCTTCTTGAGCTGAATCTCTAAGTAAAAAGGTGCCCTCGGGTTTATTTTCAAGCAATTTTTCTGCCTCATATCTGTCCATTTTGCCCCAATAAAACGAACAATTTGTGATTTGAAGTAGATCAGGAACTAAGTAGTGAATGTAGTCAATGGATGTATGGATTCGATGGCTGTCATCCATATCATGTGGTGCAGTTAAAGCTGTAAGGGCAGCTCTATGGAATAACGAGGTTAAATTGTCTATAGTCATTTTGGGCAAACTAAATTCTACCAACTGTATGTGTAACCCAGGCCTGAATCCTGGTGGTGGTTCGATACCCTCTTGGATTTCTTTGGCCCGTTCTTTGTAAGCCCTGTCTTCAAAGTCTTCATTCATAAATAATTCTTCGCCACCTATATCATGCAGATCCATAAGGCCTTCATCAAATGAAGGTAATACCAACTGGCTATGACTTTCAAACGCGTTGAAAGCATTGAAAGCACCTTCAAAGTCAAGCATGTCTTGCGATGTTTCATCCTCTTCGTTCTGTTCTTCATCTTCGACTGGCACAGGAGAAGGATCGTACACCACATCGTCGTCGTCGTCCACTATATGATGATTGTCTTCCGTGCGCTCATATCGTGTGCACACGCACGTCTCGCTCTTGACTTCGCTTGGCTCGGGAACGTTTTCGGGTGGGTTATAGCACTTACTCTTCGACTTTGGGCGAGAACAGTTGAAACGCAACACCCAGTGGTTGAGCTTCTTGGAACCGGCCGTGCTCTTTGTCGAAGACGACTGCGTGTTCTTGGACGCCACCGTATCAACGCCGGCAGCCGTTGATGGCGCTTCGCAACCGTTCACGTTTTGGTCGTTGCTTGATGTGGACGGTGCGTCACTGTTGGAAACGTAAATGTTCTCGAAATGCTGCTGGTTCCCTGTGACCGGGACTCCGTGCACGGCACAGACGGGTACAGCTGCGGCTGCGGCGGGGCTGTACTCGCGCGAATTGTTCTTGACTCCCGCCGTCGACCCGTCGTTGTTTTTCGACGAGTCAGCATTCTTCCAAGACAACACGTCGCCAAGGCTGCTCACTTTTTGTCCCATTTTCACGTCAATCCAAACACGTCATTTATCAGAAACGGATAGAACGATCACACCGGAACGCATAAGAGTGAAAAAGAAAACGAACGGTAGACTCCCGAAATCAAAATGTCTTCCGGGACCGGATGTCGCGTCGCCCACCGACGACGTCGCGGTCGTCTCCGAGTCGTTCGCGCGTGTGGTGTACTGTGGTCCGTCGGACGGCGGCGGCGGCGGCAGCAGCGAGAGCGGAAAACGGTAAGATATTAACTAGGAAAATAACAGTTCAATATGAGACAATGACAACTACCTACGATCGTCGAATTGTTTTTTTTTGCTCGCGACAACTTCCGTCCGTGATAACCGACGACGACGATCCTATGAACGACTATAACATTTTCTATACAGCTTACACATTTATTATTATTATTATTATTATTATTATTATTATTATTATTATTGTGTTTCTCTGGTTGTGTTTCTCTGTAGCCTGCGCGTATCACCGCGACTATCATCGTTCGTTGTGCGTGTGCGCGCCCGTTTAATGTGTGCGCGTGCGTGTCGCATTATGCTGCGCATGCGTGTCTCATTGTGTTCCGTCGTGTGTGATCCCCCCCCCCCCGCGCGTCACCGCGTCGGGAACTCGGGCGTCCTCGCTGCTCGTAGTGTTGCTCGTTCCGCCGCGGCAGCGTTACTTTCACCATCACTCTTTTTTTTCTCGTACGTATCGCTGGTGCGCCGGATCGCGTCAGGCCATCGACTCTGCCGAGTCTACCTCCATACAATATGTGCTATTTTATCGCACCTCCATGGGGCTCCGTGCATACTGTAAAGTATTTCTAACCGCATCCCGGCACTGGTAGTTTTCAATATTCAGTACTTATATATACCAATCTACCTTCCTAGAGAGCCTTAATATTATTATATAATAATATAAACGCTCACTGCTAAAATCTTACCTACTAGGACACTATAGATACTGGGTATGCTACGCTGCCATTTTGCGACTAATAATGTTATGTGAATATTAATTTTCCCCCTTTATTTTATCATTTTAACATTGATTAATGAGTCGCAAAATGGTGGCATAGCATACCCATTATAATATGTAGAACCTTATACCTATGTCCTATAGTATACTGGCTTTTATGTCAATACGTCATATTCTATTAAGTAATATCCATATTATAATAAATAATACATAATATAGGTACCTACTTCTAAGTTTTAAAATACCTACCAAACGATAATTGACAATTGTTATGAATTTATAACTAATATATTATTATTATTTATTATCATAGGTAGATAATAAATAATAATAATAAATAATTAATCATAAATGTGGGTACCTGTAGTTGAAATCTTTAAATACGAAATTTACAATATTATTGTTTTTAATATATTATATAGTTACTTATAATATCATAATATTTTATAAAACAATTATTAAAATAAGTATAATAGGTATAATATGTACCATAATACATTCAGGTCCATTTTTAGGATTTTTGTGTTAACTAAATATTATTAAAAAGTAATGATTGATAATTTACGTAAAAAAAAATATATTAAATTTACCAATAAAATTATAAAATTATAAAAATGGTAAAATAGAATCCAAGATTAAATAATAAAATATCTTAGCGGTATCTTTTTTATCAGTAAATACGATTGTTATTTCTATTGTATTCTCGACAAATTTAGTTATTTCTAATAATAACTTAATAAAAATAAAGAACTAAAAATGAATTTATTGTTCAGTATCAGTATTCATAATACAATTAATAAATATTTAAATTACCAAAATTTACTTTTAACTATTACTTAGATATAATATGTATACAGTGTCGAGAAAATAGAGAATATGATTAGGTATAGTATAATAATTATTGTACTGGTATTTATTATCAATTTATAAAAAAGATAAGTATCTCTTTAAAGCCTGGGCAAATTAATGATTGTTAATTGAGTTAAGTTAAGTCGATGGTAAACATTTTGAAAAGTTTAAAGTTTACCTTAATGTTTTTTTAAGCTCAGCTAAGTTAAAAGTTATATGGAAACTTACAATCAACTTATTAAGTTAAGTTTTTATTTTATTTTTTTAAATAAATTAATAGCCAGTAATATGGTTTAAAATAATAAAAAGTAAATGTTTATGCAATATGTATCATCAATAAAGATTGTAATTATATTTATTATTTAATTATTTATAATATATTCGATTTTTTTTCATTCTCAGTTTTTTTTATTAGTAAAAAGTTTTATTTAATTTATAGTCTAGTTTTTGATGTTCAGGAGCCTGTTGTAAATGATAGGTACCACTAGAAATGTAGAAAAAATTGCGATTTTTGGTATACACTTTTTTTCAGTTCTATTGTTAAATAATATTGATGCGCAAATGATGTACGGCCTTTTAAACGGTCGATGCGTAAATGATGGATAATCCAAAAATCGAACGATGCGCAACTCCCTTACACAAAAGGTCAAAATTAACAATAGTGATGCGCAAACGACAACCGGTTGTTTGATTTATATGTATAAATAAGTGTATACAATAATTTACAAACTATTGTTAAAGTAAAATTAATATAGATAACAAAAAAAATAGTAAAAATGAGTTAATATTTTGAACAGTTGTAAAGCATATAGGCATTATTTAATGATGTTGGAAGTACAAGAGAATGTTTTTTTCCCATATTTCTCTGTAACACAATAATACAAATTTCTGATTACCTATTCATTTTAATTTAAAACTCACACGGAATCAAATGTATAAGTCAACAGTAAAACACAAAAATGTGATCGAAATATACGTATGAGTGATCGAACGGGTGTAACCGATGAGTTCAGACAAAATGTAAACCGTACGTCCGCACTTATATACTATTCAGATATAAAAGCAAAAATTTGGGATAAGACTAAAATAATGTTATAATATGCCTAATATGTAATATTGATAGGTAATAGGTATCAATAATTTGTATGTCTAAATTATTTTTAAAATACAATCGGCAACGTCGCAAATTAGTTTTGTGCGGAATCATGAGAATGAAAAGGTATAGGTACCCACACGGAATCGTGTAATGCGGAATCGTGAATCGTCGGTACCGCCTGCTACGCCTTCCGGCTCCGGCCGCTGTTAAATTAGCAAACATATTATGTTTGTTAGATGCGCATCCATCATTAAAGAAGTTGGCAAATGGTGAATTTTTCTTTCATTTAAACGTAATTTTTAACAAAATAGAGTACTTTAACGCAAAGTAATAGAGCGATGTCAGAAGCGGAAGCAATAACGCATCGTTTAGTGTGCGGATCATTGAATATGGTGCAGTATTCGCTGAGAAAAAAGATGTTGAAATCAGAAATAATATTATATTCTGTTGGGTATTTCATATTTTACCTTCTAATACACATTATTTTGCTGTCTACTTTACCTTCTATTAATTATTACTGTAATCTGTACGGTTTATAACAAAAAACCAAATCGGACTTTATTTCAAAAAATATAAAATTGCATTTTTTTTTAAGTGCACTTTTTTCCGGGTTATCAATGACATAGTTCATTATCCCGTGCGGGATAATAATAATATAATATAGGCATAAATCTACACAGGTTTTGGTTTGGACCAACGAATTAGGTATTCTCTCAAATATATTTGTATACGAACGAATGAATGATTTCTTAATTTCTTAAAATACTGATTATGACATTATGTAGCACACAGCCAACAAATCCACAACTCTATATAATTGATAAATATACAAATAAAATATTTATAATTTATTATGTAATAAATAATAGACTATAGTTGATTAAACAAAAACAAATGTCGTAAAAATGTGTCACTCATAAAGTTCCACCGTAAATATGGGCCTGATTAGTGTCATAATATAGTGGCATTAATTATTGAAGATATAAATCCTACTACTCTATTGTATTGAGTGTATTATTTGTCTTTTACGTCAATTATGATATATTGATGAATGGTAAAGACGGTTCAGCAGTGGAGTACCTATAATCGCTACCGCATATACTCCCAGTTTATTAATTATTACTTAGTCACACACTAACGTCTAATATTACTTACTCATTATAGTGATTAGTGTCATTACTCATTATTACATGATATAATATTAATATGATTTGTGGCTAATTATTTTACTCTATAGTATACAAAGTTCATTACGATTGTTAGCATAGCAAACTGCGCATAAGTTATGAATTCCTGGATAATATTAATATGACGATATCGAGACACGACTACCTACTCTACGCGCAGTGTATGACTGTATAGCTCACGATTGTATATTTGTATGTGGTATATATGGTTGCGCTTGGTTATGTAATTATGCGTCCATCATAATATTATGTTCTTCTCAAAAATATTCAAAACTTAAAGTCTTAGATAAAATTATTATCTAAGCATAATGTATACCGTGTCTGTAAATAGCACAACTGTGCTGCAACTTTATAATTATTATGCACACAACTCAAGCCAACGCGCTCAATTGCTATCATATCACTAACAATTATTTTTTTGCTTTTGTGATTGTCTTAGAATACATATTTTCCCAACTGTTATTATTATTCGTACACTATAAACAATAATATTAACAATATTATGTTAGCCGAAAAAAACACCGTTTTCCCGAGTCTTTTCAGACAAACCGGCTGAACGTGACCTTCATACAATTACAAGGAACCAGCGCCGGACATATCTGGTCCGTTGGGCGTACTACTGCATGATGTAGGTGATGGTAACAGACGGGGCTGTTCATGGTGAAGAGCACTCGTGACAGCCAATATAAATATAAATCAATCGAACCTCAACCAATATCGAGCTAACCCACAACCACCGGAATTCTTGTACCGGATCACGTGGTTCGACGGCAACTACCGGACCTGGACCAAGAGCAGGGCGAAGCAGGTTTTCTGGATTACGGCCCTGAAGAAGGGCTGCCACACCACGGCCTTTCCCAACACGTACTCTATGTTCCAGACCAGGTCCGGTCGCATGAAGATCAGTTGGTTCCGTCCGTACGATAGCAACAGCCAGGTCCGAAACATACCTACCACATCCCTCCTTGACTTGAACCACACGCACCAACAGGTTTCATCTTTATTTTTTAAAGTTATTATTACATTCGATGACTGTCGATGCGGTGTAATAATATTATCAAATCATTTTAGCCATGACGGCGATGTACCTAACAATAATTCGACCTCCGAAAATCTGTCAGTGTGTGTGTGTTTGTGCCATAATTGTGTTGAATATCAATCGTCGTTGACATCAAAAGCTCACTGTCGCGGGTCGACTCATCAACATTCACTACGAGATCGTGTGTGCGTGGGATGTTTGAATAATTATTTGTTTTTAAGTAATTTGTTTTCAACTGATCAATAAATGAACGTCATATTTTAACGAAATATATGGGTGGTAGTGTATAATTTACGCTCACATTTGACTTCTTGGTAAGCCGCCACGTTTAAAATTATTAAATTTGTGTCTGATTAATTTTTCGGTAGCCACTTTCGTGATGTCGAAATTATCAGTTATCTATTACACTCATTATTACGAATCCATTTTACTTGAATAATAATATAAAATGTACAACACAGCTATTATTACTCCCTCAACACTGTTACACGTGATATATTTTTCGTCGGTCATTGTGCCATGACTAACAAGCCTTAATACTACGGATACTGTTGTATACGCAGTTTTCAGTTAAGGTGACTCGGAACACAAAAACAATATAACGAACTAAAAATATGTAATCCAATAAAATGTTTAAGCACACACAAGTCAATAAGAATATCACGTATGCTGTATTCCGTAGAACTTACGTACCACGACTCCACGGCCTACTCTTCCTTTCGCCATACCTATACGTAATTTACATTTTAGTTGCCTCAGCACATTTGCTTCACTGGCCTACATCACATATTTTGTATCGTCATCTATTACTTATTGACTATGCTTAAAATTATACTAATTGTTATTTTATTACCTAATTGTTATCTTAACCTAGTTTGTTGGAATGCATGATTATGCATGATACAGCAATACCTACAGGTTTAAGATTTAATCAATTTAATCATAGGTAAACTTAGTTTTTTTGATTTTGCCATTGCTATTCCAACTTGTACTAAAATAAGATCCGTGTTATACGGTTTATGTTTAGCAAAACTTTTCAAAGCAATAATAACATAAAATCCCAACAACAATATTGCCCGGAAGTTAAAAATATCGTCCAATCAGGTTCGGAGTTTCGGACATTATATGTCATGTCCTACTCACTGTAGTTTCAGGTGTCCGATTCCACGAACCATGCACGTGGATGGTAAGGATTTCTTCTTTAAATAAATGTGTCGGATGAGCCCTATCCTGATATAGTTTTGTATGATCTCTATTAAATTGCTATTACCGTAGCAGGAAAATGCTAGGACAACCATTTATGTAATAATTACAACTAGCAGTATATCAAAAAACTACAAGTAAATTGTTTGCACTACCTACAATTTGCTTTAAACATTATTATTATTATTTTTTTTTTATCGTTCAAATTATAAGATTGTTATTGGTAGTATCATTATAGATATATTTTGATTACCTAGTTATACACTTAAACATACACACTGAATTGTATTTTCATCTGGAATGGGTCGATTTTATTAAAATATACAAACTGTTGCATCGATGGAATAATCGATTTTAAGTACCTATGTTATATTTTACCAATGCAATTGGGTTCACCTCATCGATTAAATATATGTTAAAGTTTATACATATTAAATTTGTTCAAGAAATCTCAAATAAAAATTTAATTTAATGCAGATTATATATATACTATGGATTATTTGGTTATTCAAATAGGTACATCAATCAATCACGATTACATGAGTCGTTGGAATAATATAATTTCATACCAATTGCAGGGTAGCTACAGCAGTATATTGCCTATATGCCATTAGTATAGGTATACCTGTTACTAGGTACCTGTATTTATATCGTTTAAAAATAAAAAACAGTTTAAGTTTGAAACATATTTAAATATGAATTATTTGTGATGAGTAAAAATATAGAATTTGTGCATATAGTTTATTTAAAATTTAATTTAAAATTTTTATCAAAATATTATTACCGTAAAATATAGATTTTGAGCGGAGCGATAAATGTATTTTTTTGTTGATTTTAAATATAGCTTGGCAGCAGAGGCCATTAGTTAACATGTCTTAATTACTATTTAAAATTATTAAACATTAGTAAAAAGTTTTGAGAGGGTGGGGGATTTTCTAATTTTCTCCTCCCATTTAGCTATGTCGTTTTCTTTTTTTGATCCCCCCTTTCAGAAATCATTTCTACGCCACTGCAACCACGTAACACACTAACACTGTATAATTAATATACTTTTTGTCTTTTTAACATAGTTTCAACGAACATGACAATATTATCATATTATTATAATATTATCAACGACAATATTATGACCAACCCATATTTTAGCAGTATTTATCGACATGTACATATTACCATAGATTTTTTTATGTAAATAATTCATTTTACACCAAATGTTGACTTAACCTCTTTATTATATGTGCAACCACGCATAATATAATTAGGTAGGTATTGTATTTTATTAGAACATTTTAGGTTTCTAAAATTGTAATTTTTTTGTTCGAGAATAAAAACATTTTTATAAATGAAAAGCATATAATTTAATGGCTCACGTTACATAATTAAGCCGTGATTATCGATCGTAGGTACATACTTATATCATTATAATTTTTATTTTTCTGAAAAGCGTTAATTTTGGTCTTAACTAATATGCAAAAAAGGGACCTTTTAATTATCTAATTGACACAAGCAAGCGGTGCCTCGATTGATCCAATGATCTTTCGGTCGATCAATCAAAAAGTCCATAAACATCAAAAAATTTGTTGAATGGCCTGTGGTGGAAAGAACACCTCGACGAGCACTTGTTTTGTAAATAGGTGCGTCATAATACGATCTCTTCTCGAACTGCGACTAAACAACATAGTAACAATGTATTTACAGTTATTTTCAGAATTTTTTTTTGCATTGTTATTTTGATCTGTTGGATACATTCATAAATCATATTAAGGAAATACAACATTGGTTTCCTTGTCAAAATGAAGTGTACAAAATACGAATTGATTCCCGGTATAGTTAATAGGGCTAGGATTTATATATGTAATATAAATTGGTAAAATATACATTTGGTTTATTAAAAATATGCAACTAAAAATGTAAAAAAATATGATACTTCGCGGTACAACTGCATACAAAAATATTGTATTTTTAACTTCTTGGGATTGTTTGAACTACCTATTTAAAGAGTTCCGTGGCAGAGATACATACTACGGTTTTTCAAATGATAATCCCTCACTCTCCGCATTTTCTACAGTAAATTATTCAGTGGATAATTTTTCTAAGTGTAAAGTGTATAATTTAACTCTAAAGTCAAAAAATTCAAAAAATGTACCCAACACTAGTAATGTAGGTATATGTAATGTAGGTATCTACATAATTTATTATAATTTGACCGGGATCCAATTCGATAACTTATTGGAAACCAACTCGTAGGCATCCCATATTTAATTTACATGCTATATTATAACTTATAAGTATACTATACTTTAATTCCCGGCTTGAAACAAATTATTGGAAGCGTGTCGAAAATAATTTTTGGATATGATTCATTTAATACTTGTAACTCTCGATCCCATCTAGCTCCTTCTAAAAATAAACCCTGAAAATATAAGTAGATACAAATTAAATATCATAGTTGTTGATGTGGCAATATAATTTTAGAAAATTTTAAAAGTTGTTATAATTTATTTTAAATATTATGTAATATTAAATTAAGCAAATTAAATCAAATTCTCAATCGTCGAAGCAGCGAATTAGGCACACATAATACTTACTATAATATGTATATTGTATGTAGTAGGTTCCTACCTAGTTAAAATAAGTATTAAGTCAAAGAAATGATAAAATTGACATCGACGACAATGTTATTATATCGAATTGCGTTATAACATTGGTATAGAAATGGCCATGGGTATACCGTATGCAACATGCACAGCTTAATAAATTAAACTATATTATAATAATATGCTAAACAAATTCACGTTGGTACCTATTTGATTTAGATAGATTTCTATGCTAAGACCATATCGAGTGAAAATTTGGCATATGTTAATTTTCAAAAATATTAGATTTTAGTTCTAGGTCACTTTATACGGTCGGATAAAAATCTAAAAAAAAATACATTTTTATTTAAACACATTATACTTTATAATATTCTTGATTGTATAATTTTCATGACTTAATATATGTATATATAAATATGTTATTAGATACCAGATAATATCTTGTCGAACATTTCAAAATGTTTATATAATTTATTATGACTTATGACTATTGTTGTCTTGTTTTGTTTCCTTTATAGGCACCTACCTACATTATACCTAAAATCTATACTATGTAATATGTATGTTTATGCTATGTACATAACAGTACAAAGTATTCTCACAAAGTTATGTCCTCATTTTGCATTTTAAAGTTCAGCCAATGGATCAAAGTGACCGTTTACCGTAGATTTCTGAATATTTTGAACTTATTATCTAATATTTTGACGTAACGCCGGGAACGGAAATAATACATGGCACATGGCACCTACATAAAATAAAATCTTAAAAAATAATTTATGGGTAGGCACTAGGTAGGTATATATGATAATATGGCTAAATGACCAATTTGTCAATGGGTGATCTCCAAAGTATGCATATTAGCCAACAAGCCCGGATTAAGACATTTTGAGGCCCAGGGGCCAAAGTTTCAAATGAGGCCCTTGTACGAAAAAAAAATATTAATGTATATAATGTGTTCCGGGGTGAAGTGACCAGCTGACGTCATATAAAAGTATACAAAAAATGATAAAGAAATAGCCTTTAAAGATTGGGTCTAACTTTTTTATTTTTTAAGTTATGGGCAAACTTTTTTTATCAAAATCATGCATATCACGCATTTGTTTATGTATTTTCAAAAGTATTTAATATTTGTATGTATTTTTTTTTTATTTTAAAGCTATTTAAATTTTAATTGTCCTATCAACACTCCAAAATACGCAATTGAACTAGAAATGCACTAATTATTTTTATTAAATTAAAAAAGTAGAAAAAAGTTGGCAAAA
>NC_042493.1:41802588-41825899 GCF_005508785.2 Acyrthosiphon pisum | reverse complement strand
AAACTTTTTTCTTTTTTTTAATTTAATAAAAATAAATAGCACATTTCTGGTTTAATTGCGTATGTCAGTTGATAGGACAATTAAATAGCTTTAAAATAAAAATAAAATTACGTAAAAATGTTGAAAAGTTTTGAAGATACATAAGCAAATGCGTGATACGCATGGTTTTGATACAAAGAAGTTAATTGCTCATAGCTAAAAAAATAAAAGTGTATTTCTTCATCATTTTTGGTATACTTTCATATTATGACGTGGCCGGTCATTTCACCCTGGAACACATTGTATATTATTTAATATTTTTTTTTTCGTACAAGGGCCTCATTTAAAACATATTAGCTATATAGACACATAGCAATAAATAATGAATAATGTATTTATGTATCAATTTATTTATAAATTATAATTTACAAGCTTTTTTCCTTGCTAAATAATAATCGATTTTTTTTTAAGTGATTTATTTAGTGTTACATAGCCTATAACAAAAAAAGTAATGGACAAATTAGAGGCCCCTAAATAAATTCTAACTTTCGAGGCCCAGGGGCCATGGCTCTCTCTGGCCCCCCTTAATCCGGGCTTGATTAGCCATTAGGGCATTTTCAGTTCGATGCACAGCGGCTACCTTTATACATAGGTACACATACTATACATATACCTACAATATACGCTAACCGTATAATTGTAACCAAAAAATTTAAAATTTCCCTAACCCTATTTTCCGTTTTAAAATATAGGTACATACTATCATCACGTACCTAGGTGCACACAGCACATTATATAGTATGGTGCAAGATAAATAAAATGTCGATAAAATTAAATTATAGACCTACCGAGTGCATCTTGAGATGACATCAGTTATGTAAAATTACAGACTTAGTCAGACTAAAACCAAAATTTCAGCGAATGCCACTTACGTACGCACATGATATATTAAAAAGGTATTATTTTGTTAGCCGGATGCACGAGCTTCTTATTTGATCTATAAGGAATTAAGCACTCACATCGGAGAATGCTATTTATTTTTTACGTTTTATAAAAATTTTTTTACAAAAATATAAGTAGTAGTCAAAGTACATATATACTAGGTATATGATAATGTGTGTTTATACCTACTTTAACAAAAACGCTGAATTCCTCAATCTCCAATGTGTCCTATTTATAGTTAACGAGAGCATGAAAAATAACATAACTGGTTATATTATAAATAAACTGAAACTAGGTAGTAATATTATTATTATAATTAAATACTTCTCCAAATATTTGAGGAGGCCCATATTTCAAAATACAAAATGAAATTACAAACTATTATTGTACAAATATTTTTTATTAAACTGAGACTTTAATATTTGATTAACAACCTCAGATATAATAATTTAAGCTTATCGATGATAATTAACTATTAAAATTATTATAAAAAAAATAAAAATAATAGATAATAGGGACATCATATAGTATTGTACATATTATAGTGTATTAGGTAGTAAAAGTATGATTTATTCAGTACTGGAAGTCTAGGACGGCTGACTAAGGCTGGTCTGAGAAGAGGATCTACTGAACGCGATGTCTAGGGTGGCTGACTTAGGTCAGCCCAAGAAGACTGTATATTCCACATAACTTCCTCATAACCTGTAAATAACCTCTGTGAAGGGGTAATGCGGGGCATGTCCCGCCTATCATCTTATGGCCCAGTGCCATTTGTTAATGATTGTTAGCTCTCATGACTCAGTGGTCTATGCATACATACCAGAGCCGCTGAGGCAAGTAGATCCCGGTCCATGAGGGCATATCAAAGTTGTAAAATGTATTGATTTTAATAAACGATGCTATATGGGGGTTAAGACATGTGTAAAAACAGTTGGGCCCCCATGTTATGATGTCACAAGGAAATGAATAAATGCATTTCAATAAGTAACTACAATAAAAAAATTAATATTAAATCATATATAATATAACTATTATTATTATTCGATATCGGTAAATAATAACTGCAAATTTAATAATTTAATTCCAAACTAATATGTCAGGTATCAACAATATTGGCATCCTGAATAAAACTATTCTTGTAAAAGTTCAATACGATAAACGTTCGTTAAATTATAATAGCTCATATTATTTTTCCATTTTATAAGTGCCCCTTATTTTTATCTTACGTTCCCCTAATGGGTGCTCAAGATTATTTTTTATTTTCTTCACACTTAAGTAGATGCATGGTTCGTGATAGAAAAACAAAATTACAATCATAAAAATATGAAGCAAAAATAATATATGATTGTTAATCAAACATAAATTGATAATTACAAGTATTAATATTTAAAAAATTGTATTCTTACCTGACAATAGATTTTCCATTCAGGCTTGTCCATCAATCCAATTTCCGGTTCATATATAGTTATATCAAACTCAAATCCAAGTTTATTTATAGGTATTTTGTTTTTGCGTGAAAAATTTTGAAGTACACCCGATAAGAAAGACTGTGTAAAATAAAAACCAGAAAGCCAAAATACTTCTGGCATGCCATTATCCAGCCATTCTTGTAAGAATTTTAGTCTAGAAAATCACGAATGTCATCAACTTAACTAGGTATTTAAAAATGGGTATAATAAATAAAATATACCTCTGCAATAAATCTGCTACATATCCACCTAACGGTTTCAAAGAAGGGTACGAATAATTCATCCAATTTGCCGGTACTCGTCCAATGACTAGACTTGTATGTAATTCTTCTAAATCAGATGACATGACAACTATACCTTTAATAGCTTTTTGTACTTCCACTAATGATATTTTTATAATTGACAGTAATTTGTTGAAACGTATCAATTCCTATATAGAATATGATAATTTTATTGGTAATTAATGTACTTTCTAGTTTCAGATGTTTAATTATAACGAATAATTACATAAAATATCACGTAAATATCTACTTACAAATATTGTAAAATATCCATTTCATTTGTATTTAAATAGAGATACAAATTCATAAGCTTAAAAAGTATTTAAAATAAACTGATGTCTATAAATATTTAAGAACAAATACAAATACTTTTTAAATATAATTTTCTACACTTAAGTATCGATACCTTCTATTATTTTTTCTTTGAAGTTTAAAATCGATTAATGAAGACAGTGACTCTTTAAACAACATATAATTATAACTAAGACAATTTAATACCTAATGAACAACAAATTATATAAATATTCGGAAAAATATAATGCAATTGATAAAATGCTGTGTGTCCGTGTATTATAATTTAATTAATTAATTTTTATATGTTTCTTCCTTAGAATGATACAATTATATATATATATACAAATTAATGTACAAAAATCCTAATTTTTTTTTTATTATTCATAAACGACTTCTAAGACAGTAATGATGGTAGATGATCTTAAACTCTATTACCAATTTATTCTACTAATGATACTGATAAACTACAATCTGGTTTAAATTAATTTCATGTATGTTGCTCATTAAATAGTTTGAGTATTAAGTAATAAATGTTCACAAATAACTTTTTGACGTCGGAATTGTTAAATAAATATTTAACTGTACCTGACCCAGCAAGGGAGTTTATTATCTAAAATAAACAATTAAATAAATAAATATAAAAACTACTAAACTAGGCAGGTATATAGGCACCAAATTTAGCACACGAGTAACGTACTTATACAAAAGTACAAAACCTGTATGCGATAATCGATATAAACAATATTTATATTTATTATATAACAAAATGGGCATTGGTTTTATAATATTAAGAAATCAATGGTATAGGCTTTATTTAAATGAAACTAATCAGGAACGGTGTATCGAGTTTATTTCAGGAAGCTATAGCCTATAATATATGAAAATATATAAAATAACAACATATCAATGCTTATATTTTGAAGTAGAAAATTAACAATATTGACTATCCGAACAAAAACGATAAAGTATTCAAATTTAAAAACCAATAGGTACGTATGAAATAATATTTCAAATACTTTGATTAAAAAGTATTCTACCTAAATACTATAATAGTTTTTAAATACTTGAAGTCTTGAACTGAAATAAGTAGATACGTGTAGGTACCTACTTTACAAGATTCAAAACTGTTACCTACTTACGCTGTACAGTATATATCATAACGATATCGCATATAATATAATATTAATACCTAATGATATATTTATCTACTATCATATAATGGAATAATAGTATTTTAAAAATAAATATATTTAATACCTGCCGTAATACAGTATTCATCGATTGTTCATACTTAATTGGAAATTTCTTTTTCGCTTCAACTATGTCAAATAAATCTGGTATATTATTCACGATATTACTAGCTAACTCTGCTATTTTGGCATCTGTATCTTTATCACCAACTCCCGCAGTGATTTGAGATTGAGTTAAAATAGTACCATATAATAACTAGTGTTAAATGTAATAATTATAAAAAATGAATAAAATACTTAAAAAAATCTACTTACCAAATTAGTTTCATAATTATTTTTTGTTATATCAGCATTTTCGTGCAGTCCGAATACTTCTGGTCGTGGATTTATGGGTAAAGATTTAATGTATTCGAAACACCCATCAAAGGTAGTGTCTTTGGGTACATAATACAGTCCACTCTCAGAAAATGTATAACTAGTCCATAATTAATAATTATATGGTAAACATATAAAATTAAGATATACATTTTTAAAAATAAATTAAAATGTGAATAAACGAAGGTTTAAGAGAAAGGTTGATTAAATCCATAGTCTGATTAGAAACCTAATTACAAAACAATAATATTATAGTGTGTGCCTAAATATGAATATTTTATAGACTTCTTCTAAGTATCTATAAATTATAGGTAGTTCCCAGAAAAAATACTATTTAAAAAATTTCGAAATGCAAATTTCAAAAATAGAATTAATTTTTATTAAGAAAAAACCTGCCAAAAAATGCATTGATATAAACATTACCCAAGCTTTTAATTGACACGGTTCTTCTACTCTTTTCTTAAACTTTCCACATTTCTCTTTAGGTTTACCTATAACCTTTGTAAAAATGTTTTGTCATAATATCGCTATCTAATGCTTGGCGGCTGATTTGAAGATTATCTAAATTAAAAACTTCTCCAAAAGTAGCCACCAAGATTATTTGTGTAATAAAGTTTGTGAGTTGTGAATAAACAGGTACAAAAGTGATAGATAAAACTAATGAGAAAAGAGGAAAGTTTAGGTTAAGGATAGGAGGCGTTTTTTTTCTATTTTTTGGTAAATATTAGTATTTTTTTCATTTAAGTTTACAATGATAAATTATTATTTATAATAAATACAATGCGCGATAACTTGCTGGGTATAATTACAAGAAGCAATGTGATTCATGAAAAAAATAATTTAACTTAGCTTGGGATTTAGCCCATTAGCCCCCATTGACCATATTTTTATTACTTTTTTAAAAAATATTTATCAAGTTTCAACTGTCATCAACTAGTAAGTAAGACATACATTTATATACGTGTTACCAGATAGAATTCATTTTTGCAAAAACATTGTATTTGCATACAATTTTTCTAAAAATTAAAATGATCAGAAGTTTTTTGGTAAAAGTATGAAAGATCATAAAATATTGAATTTTCAAATGTCAAGCCTTAGCTGTACAAATTTATATTTTATAATTTTTAAACTACAATTGTGGTTTTGTCAAAATTTGAAATTTAAATGCTTATAAAAATAATTCTGCCTATGTACCTATCGTTAATATTTTTAAATAGCTATAATAAAACCTTATACTTATTATATTTTTAAGCTTTTTGACCAACAGAATAATTTTTTATTGAAATTTTTAGAAAATAAATGAAATATAAACAAATATAATCCAAACGAGGACGGTTACCAAACAATTTTAACAAATTTTCATTTATTTTTGTTTTTCCCTATTATTTTGAAAATACTGAGAATTTTTAGTTTCAACCTCTCGACTTCCCAAAAGTACTAAAAGATCCAATTTACTTCCAAAAACCTCCAGCGAAGTTTTTGATTTGAGAATTTTTCTACTGAAAAAGTTGAGAAGTTGAAGTTGTACAAACATTTTCAAATACCTTACTTAAACGTCTGAAATTATTAGACTGGACAAAATAAAAATAAAATAAAATTTAATTAATTGTAGTAATAACTAAAAATGTCTGCGTAAGTAGGTGAAATTACGATCACTTTTTAGTTTTATTTCACATTTTCCCATATAGGTATAAATGCATAAATGTATCTATAATTTATAGGTACATTTTAATAAGTAATATATATCCTATATATGGTCCTATATATTAATTATTAGTTATTAGGTGTATTATAATGCTAATTAATTTTACCAATATCATTATCACTTTATTGATTGATTAAATAAAATGTATAAAGGCAAATTAATACCAAAATTTAAACAAAATAAAAATAAGTATAGGTATTCAATTATTTTTACTTACGAATCGGTGTTGGTAACATTTGAGTTGAAAAAAATTGTCAGTAGAGATGTCAATAAACGTCTATCATTGTCATCAGTTACTCGACCACCATAATTACATTCACCAATTAAATAAAGTAATGCGTCGTATGGAATTTCATCATAATCGTTTAGAAACATCTAAATTTAATTTGTTTTAATTTTTAATGACTATCATACATAATATTATATTATAAGATATAATTTTTATTAATACATTTAACTGCATTACGCTTATTTGAAAATCTGAGTCGTTAAATTCATATGGAATATTCCAACCAAGTGATCCAAACTTTCGACGTTCTTGAACGATTCCATGGAAAAAACATAGCGAAAATATTAACGTTTTCAAACCTAAGTCGTTCTTACAACTGAGGTAGAAATTTGGATCATTAATAGGGTTGGTTGTATATGAGCGCAATAAATTTGCACCAAGACCTTCTGGAGCTTCGTTTATCATTTTAATACCTTGTTTGAATTTAATAAGTTATACAAATGAACAATTTCGACCATTGATGTTTAATTTACCATTCTGTAGTATAGATACAGGGAAATCATCAAATGGATAACTTGTAAGCCAGAGACGGAACGACTGATGTGTACGACTGGGTATAATATCTTCATCACAAATGCGATCAAGTTCTTTCATCCAGCTAACAGCCAAATGACAGTTTTGTAACACAACCCATTGACCTGTTTCTATACCTGATTTTATCATATTAGCAGCTATTGGACCCTATATATAAGTTATACTCCCATTATTATAGTACTACTAACACAAACAATAATAATTATCATATTTTATATTACTTGTCCTTGACCAAGTGATACGGTTATTAAATCAGTCGGACTAATTTTTTTGTCTTCAGAAAATTGTATTAATCTCGACATTGGATCGGTTCCCGCTGATAATATAAAAATCAATGGACTGCAACAGGTTGAGTCTTTGTATGAGTCTGCCAAATCAAACGATGGTGGTTCGACGTATTTCTGACCCATACAACTAACAATATATTGCTAAATATTTTGAAGATTTAAATTCAGTAATTGTCGAGAAATTCATAAACAAATAAAACAAAATATATACTTGTATAGCCGGAACAACTTTATCGAAACGAATGCACTTTATAATTACAAGCTTTTCCAAGCCGTCGATATTTTCAAAAGGCTCTGGAATAGATGCTTCATGTGGGCTATTTGAATCATACCATACGCTCCACTCATCAATTGAATTAATAATTGATTTGTAAAATTGATTCAATCTAAAATTAAAACTCAATGAAATCAGATTATTTTAACTTTAGTACCTACACAAATATTATTATGATTTTATATACCTACCTACTTATAATAATATACTTACCTATTCATTGTTTTACTTGTTAAATACTGAAAAGTATAAACTAAAGAATAAAATAATCGGAAATGGATTTAATAAAACTGATTACAAACAATAAAATAAGAGTTTTTTTATTCATGATGCTATATATTTATCTCTTTATTCTACTAAGAAAAATAGAAATTATAAATTATATACATAATCAAAATGATTCAACAACTTTTTATGAACATAATTTATCTAATAATGTGTTAAAAATGATAACTGCGTATTAAAATATATTGGTGTTTTTCGTAATTTTTTGAAGAAAACAATCATTATTCCGCTACATAAAGTTGGAGATAAAACCTACTAACCTAGATACTAACAAGAAGATAATTGGGATATTTTTAGACATAAAAAACCTTTTGATCTTGTTATTCCTCTTTAAATTAATTGATAGACTTAATTTTTATGGTATGGAAGATAAAGCTCCAGACTTATTTACGTATCTCATCTTAATAATAGTTCACAGTTAGTTGGTAAGGATTAACAATACTTTTAGTGATAGTTTATTAATGTATGAGGTACCACAAGGTACTGTTCTTGGACCTATTATATTCATAATTATGTTAACAATCTTTTCAATTTAAAAATAAACGGTTAACTCATGTTTTATGCTGATGAAAAGTAATTTCAATTCAAGTGACTAATTTAACTGAAATCTATAATTCTGCGACACTTTGCTCAAATAGGTTAAATATTGGCTGTACAATAATAAAATTATAATATTATGTTGGAATTTAATCGTAACAAATTTAAATATACTCATTTCCGTATATCAGATACTACAATTTGCCTCACTTCAACATTAATAATTCATATTTTTAAATTTTCACTGAATGACAAATATCTTTATATAGCATTCATAATTTAAAAGTAATTAAGCACCTAGGAATTATAGTTGACGATAAGTTTAACTGGTATGATCACATTCAACATATTTTTCAATTCGGTAGTTATTTTATATTTTGAAGACATTGAGGGTATACTCAACTTGCAAAAGTTTAAAAATGCTGTACTTCTTTCTGGTTCAATTTATAATTAGTTATGGTACTACAGTCTAGTATTTTATACATCCGTAACTTCCCTACAAAATGTTAATGGCCGCCAAAGTTGCCGATATTTTAGTACATTAAACAAATTAATTTTATTGGTTTTTATTACAATAACTACCGAGCCTAACCAGATCTAGCATTAATTAAGAACTTTTAATAATTAGTAATTATTTTGCTATAAAATAACTATATATTAATCAATTTTTACCTTGGAAATTGAGATGCTCGAACAATTTCGGCCCATGATTTATCACTTAGCCAATTAGATGCCGGATTGGGGTGTTCATTAGTTATCCCAACTCCTTCGGTAAGGAATAATTTAAATAATTCATCGTCAAGGGAACCCTGTGACATAAAATTACTAAGAATAAATATACATATTGACGTATTCTCATACATTTAATCATAGTATTGAACAAATTACCTTAGACCGAAAAATTCCAACTGTTAAAATAAATGAAAAAATCAGTTTATCTTTTTCAAATAAAGATCTACAAACGTTTCGGTAAATATTATAAGTGAAATAATCATTCAAAATATTTATTCTTTCATTAATGTCGTTTGATTTTTCACTTTGTTCAATTGACTGTCACCCAAAATATAGAAATGATAAATTATCAATTATCATTTGTTATGATGTACATGTACCTACCTACAATAATAATTGAGACTTACCTGATAATATAAGTTTATAAACCAAGATAATGAATATTGGTACATTGGATCGATGTTATTTAGATCAGTTATACAGAAAAATAAAACTGAAGAGTGACTAGATACAGGAATATAAACATCACGACCTACATCAATTTCTTTTTCAGTTACGATAGCAATTTCTTGTTTCAGTTGAATCTCAGCAGATAATGACTGTGAAATTAGTTATGTTAACATAATTTAGACTACTTAGTTCTTACAAATAAAATAATTTAAAATACTTTTGATGAAGACAAAACTTTTATTGCTGATTCATCCTCCAAAATATTTCCTTCAGATGAAGAGAGAACGTATAATATTTTGTCTTCAATTTCTTTAAGTAGTTTATTATTATTAGCACTTTCAAGTATCAATTCATTTTTTCTTTCCTCCAACTGAGGTCGTTCTTTAGCAACAACAATCCCTAGCAATTGATCTTGCAGTCCTTGTTGCGTAATCATAAAGTTTAGTAATGTTACCTAAATAACATAGGTAAGTTTATTTATTTACATTTTAATAATATATATATTGATTAGTTTATTACATTAAGAAAACTAAAATAAATACAAATTATAATGTGTAGGTATATAGTGAGATAAATTTTATTTATTTAAAAATTTAGAAAAATGCATAATGTAAATGTATAAAAAGATAAAATGCCCAATACTAATAATTCTAATAATTCGGAAAAAAACTGAAATTTTTATTTTTTACACAACAAAATTGATTTTATTATAATATTATATTGTTGTAATTGATAAACTTATAACAGTAGATACTTGAAGTTTTAACCAAAGGTTTACATTAGTATTTTATGGTAATAAGTTGTTTTTTAAATGTTTTGATTCATTTTGAGCTATTTATAAATGTTAAAAAATCATACAGTTATTGTATTTGTTTCATTCATTTAATTAAATGCAAGATTTGTCACCAAGAATTATAAAAAAAAGTTGAGTATAATTCCAAAAATATTTTTGACAAGCGTCTGAAATTTAAATTTATATGAAATTAGATATTTAAACAAAGAATAACATTTAATTATTTAGTTTAAAAATATTACTTGTAAGGACTTGAATTATTGACGTATCTATATGATTATATTTTACAATACACGATGACATTTTAAAAATATTTAGATAAGTTTTAAGTTATAAGTTACCTATGTATTGCATGTTTTATAACACACGCTAAGTACATGGAATCAAATGGATGAAACAGAATGGAACCGTATAAGCAAAACTATTCATGATAAAATCAATGAAATGAAACGTTCAAATCATACCTGAGTTGTGTCACTGTGACGGATAATACGGATTATTCGTTATGGAAAGGTACAAGACACAAAAAAGAGTCCTCGTGTTCAGATAGCACTTATCTGTAAGAAAGACGGCACCTGGGCAGTGGGCACTAAGCGAAAAAGAAAGATCCAAAATATACATTCGGCATCTTCAAAATGTATTTATACCAAACACCATTGGCTCTGAAATTGATATTTTGCAATGCCAACCGCTTAATGCAACATGTAAAAAACCAAGCATTTCTCTCCGTTCGAAATTTCTAAAGAATAGATAACAACTTAAAACCGAAAAAAATCACAACGTTATTATGAAATTAGTACAAAAATACTGAAAGAACTTCCAAAGACACACACACACATATTTTGCGTATGGAATACGTGCTAGGAGAATGGAAACGGGTACAAGTGATCATGTTCCTCAAACCAGGAAACCACCTGACAATGTCAAATCATACCGACCGATATCACTCCTTCCAAGTTTATCGAAGCTTTTAGAGAAACTTCTGCTTAAACGTCTAAAACCAATTATAGAGGAAAAAATCTTTTACCAGAACACCAGTTTGGATTACACAACAAACATTAAAAAATCTATCAAGTACATCAAGTTACTAATTTGATTAGTTAACCTCTTTAAGGAAAAAAAGTACTGCTTTGGAGGATTCCTTGCCGTAGCCCAGGCTTTTGACAAAGTCTGGCACAAAGAATTCCTCATCAAACTACGTGATCAGCTGCAACATACCTGGTGTGCATTTCTTGAATCATACTTCACCGACCGTCAATTTCGAGTCACATACGAAGAAGCGATAACCGAATGGAAATACATATCAGGTGGAGTACCGCAAGGTAGAGTTTAGGGCCTATCCTGTACTCACTCTAACGGCTGATATACCTACCAAACGATGACAACACAACGTTAGCTATGTTTGCCGACGATACGATAATTTTTTCGACACAGAAGAGTCAGCTCACTGCAACTGATAACTTACAGAAGTAAATTAACAATATCTTTGCCTGGACAAGACGTTAGAAAATTAAGATCAATGGTGATAAATCGGTACACGTTAACTATACGTTACGCAAAACTAAAAAAATTCAAGAAGTACTAAATCAACTACCAGTCCCACAAAAAGATTCAGCTAAATATCTTAATATGCACCTCAACTCTCGTCTTAACTGGAAACACCACGTCCGTCCAAAAAAAAAAAAAAAGATTAAATAAAAAATGAGAAAACTTTATTGGTTAGTTGGATCCCACACCGAGTTAACCATCAAAAACAAACATATACTGTATGTATCTATTATAAAATCTATCTGGATTTATGGCATTCAACTGTGGGGCTGTGCCAGTAACAATAATTGTAACTCATTTAATGTTACAACATTATGAAAATTAAAGTAAAATATTAAAATGTTGACTTTAGACTTTTAAGTTTCTGACATTAATTGTTGAGTTATTTAGTTACAAAAACCACCTACTTTAACAGAAATATCTGGTAAATAATGAGGATTTCGAAGTCGTGTTGTGATGTAAAGTCTAAACGAGTGATTATATTCCAACAAATCATCGCCAAATCTCAAGTATTCAATTCCACCTTCCTTATAGATATTTCTTAGTAGTACTTGATCTGTAAAAAGTTACACAATTTCTTAATTTTTTTTTAATTCTTCAAATATTATATGATATAATATTAACATACCAAGTGTAGCATCAATGTCTTCTAGTATATTTTCTAAAAGAACCGGTAAGCCATGTTCAATTGCTAATCGTATGGAAGTCATATAATTTGAATTTGACAGTTTAACTACAGAAATGTTGTTTGAATTTTCCATAGTTTTTATCCATTTATTCGCTTGACCTTGGGGGTCAATCATTAGAGGCCATCTCGTACCACTAAATACGATGATCCCATTTTCAACAGAAAAATTATCAGCTGGAAGTCCAAATATATTCCATTCCCGAATTAATAATGGTTCTCCTAACGTATGTATTAATGAAAACTGTTTTGAACATGGAATACTCATTTCCAAACACTTTTGGTTCCATTCATCAATAAGTACCTGAACAATAATTTTGTTTTTCTATATGAATATTTAAAGAATAAAATCTGAACTTGTGCGGATTACCCCATCCAACTTTATTCAAATTACACTAGGTAGATTGTAAGTTGTAGAGTTTAATTTATAAGCTATAGCTAGTTGATTTTTGGAATTTGTAAGTTCCTCAAAGCTAAGTTGAGTCCGAAATAAACTTAAAAGTTAAGGGAGGGGAAAACTCGACACGAACCCCTCACCGCTTTATTAACATTACAATGGACAAATTTTAAGTTGTAGAGGTTACTTTTTGGAATTTGTAAGCTTAACAATTTGAAGTTATGGCCAAAATGAAATAGACGGGTGGCTAATTTCACATGAACCCCCAAACTACACGACCAGACTACCAGACATACTAGACAATCAACTCAAATAACTTACAATTTATCACAAAAAAAGCACTTCAATTTACAACTTGTTTGGTGCATTTTGGACAAAGTTGAGAGGAGGACTGACTTCACACACATCCATGATGTAGTGTCTAATATATTTGAATTACAAATTTACAATTACACTAACATTCCTAAAGTCAACAGTAAATGCCCCAAGGTAGGCAACAACGCCTGCAGATAATAATACATCGCCAATTGCATTATCTAATGTTGATTGCAATTCTAGAGCTGTTTGGCTCCATTTATATTTTTCTCCGCTAAGACCACTAATTAATTGTTCAGCTCTGGTTAGCTTTTGAGAGCACAAGTCAATATTATCTTCCAATTCTTTTTTCTCCTTCGTTTTTTCCGCAAGTTCATCTCTCAATGTTTGAAGCTTGCTTAAAACCCCGGAAAGCTCAGCTCTTTTTTCATTAAGTTTTTCCATTTGTACAGCATAGTCCGTTTCCGCTTGCTGAAGTTTTTCTTTTTTAGGTCCAACAATTTTTATTACCTTATCATAAACATCCAACGCTCTTATCCATTTACAAAGGCCTTCACACGCATTAGAAACTGATTTGATACTAATAGGATTGAAGTCTGGATCATTAATATATCTGAAAATGAATCGTGTGATTATTTTTGTACACAAGAAAAATGTATAAATATTACTTTTCTCTTATATGTTTCATAACTGCAGGATCTATATTATCTTTGTCATATGTTTTTAAACTTTCTAAAAATTTAGTATCTGAAATTAGTTTCTGTGATGGTCCCCAAAAATCTTCAATCATCCGCCCAGAGCCACTTGGATCTGGTTTACGTTCAGATTTAATGCCTTTCATAACACAAACTGCTTCTAGTACTAACTTAACACCATATGGTGGATTTTTCATGGATTTAACTACGGTAATATCGGCGGGCTTAAGAGTGTTTAGAGCTGAAACTGCTGCTTCGAGGGCTGGTATGGCTTCAGCTAAATCACTTTCACAATCGTCTTTGATAGCCTGTGATGCTGCTGCAGCATCATTAGCAAGGGCTTCATCAGCGCCCACTATCTAAGACAATATGTTATAAATAATAATTATAGAATATTAGGTATAAAAAAAATTATTTTATTTTATGAAGTACTTCTTTTTTGGCTTCGACTTTTACTGTATCTTGTTCAATTTTAACCATAAGAGCTTCAGTAGCCAACGAAGTTTCTACAAGTTTTGGTCTTAAAGCTGTTAGTTGATCTTGCATAACGGATACTTGGCCCGCAGCAAAGTCTAATTTTTTTAAACCAGTTTCATATCTGTTTCGCAAAGTTGTAATTTGATCTACCTTCTTTTTATGCAAATTTTTGAATGTTTTTATTAACTCTAAATAAGAAGTTGGTGTAACATAGTTATGCCTTTTTAACGCTGAATAAAATCTAAAATGTAATATTATAAGACAATTGTTATTAAGAAATTAAAATATCAAAATAACTAAATTATTATTTCCAACATTTAATGTTGTGAATTATGACTAGATAGTCATTATATTTTTGACCGTAAATAACATATATTAAGTTACAAGGTGATAAATCAAATAAACATAACTTAAAAATAATCAAATTTTATTAACTATTTACAATAACTGTAAGTATATGTAATTACATGTTATTTTTAAAAACTACTGGGTTATGTTGTATGTTTTATACACCTATTAATGAAACGTTTAAATGAGACAATTTACCTGGAAGAAGCATCTCTAGCTGTGGTATGAAATTCTTTACAAATTATTACACAAGATGATGCAATATCACTGTGAATGGACATATCTTTTAAATAATATTCTGCAACTTTCTCAAGAGCGTCTTCAGGCCAAACTGTAAACCTATAATAAACAATCATAATAATATGCTTGTATTAACTGAATTTCATTCCACTGCCAATGTACATTAAATTATACTATACCAGTCGATTGTACAACAGTTTATGAGTGAAGGAAACATTCTCAAGTGGTTTCTAAACACATCACCAATTGGTGACATAGCTAAAATCAGATGAAGGTTCTCTTTGACTCTTTCTATAAAGAAATTGTATAAAGCAAGTGGTGTTGTTTCAACGTTTAAACCCTGTAATAAAAAATCGAATTTATTTTAAATTAACGAGTTATAAATTAGGTACAAGTTATTAGTTAATAATAAAATTCTAATTTCAAGTTAGGCCTTTGTAAATAGATAAGAACTTTGGATAGTTATGAGTAGATAATGAAAATAGTCGAACTAACTTTCCCGGGTATTTGCAATTGGTTTAAAGAAAAGATACCAAAGAATAGAAAGATAATTAAATTTTCAAACGAAATATTAATATATCTTACTCAATAAAATTATATATTATATATGTTGAAAATAATTTTTAATGATGCAAAAATGTATCATACTCGTCTCATTATTTAAAAAAATATATGTTATTGATACACAACTTATATGTTCTTGGGTGAAACCTGTTCAGTGGGGCCCATTATATTTTTGAAGAAATAATCAACAATAACTTACAAGGGTTTGAGCAATATTGGATACTTTATCTAAAATATCAACTCTATCATCAGATTGATAAAGATTTGGTATGTCTCCAGTATTAAGTAACATATTTATATCTTCTACAAAACTGTCATCTGAAATTTGATTGTCTGATAAAAAAAATGTAATTGGATTTCCATCGCATCCAGCATATCTTAATATTTTTTTCATATCTTCATTCCATTCATTTTTACCATAATTCCTTCCTATTTCAATCTGATAAAAATGTTTACATTCCATTATTTCATTTAAATGGATATTTTTATATAATATAATATAATAATACTTGATATATTTTATAACCGGCAATAAATGTGGCCAACTTTGTAGCTGATTGTCTTCCACTACCACCTATTCCAACTAATAACAAATGACCGTTGTCTTGTTGTAAGACTCTACTTACACGGGACACATGTTCAATAGCAAACTTAAACATAACCATTGATAATGGATTTTTAGACATAGTATTGTATTCATTCAAATAATAATCCATTCGTTGAATTAGTTGTTTTTCACTATGAACTTCATCATAAATTTTCTTATTAATATCCGGATCCATGTAGTTTCCATAAAATAGGTTTCGTAAATGATCAGTATTTAAAAAGCTCTCCTCGACTGGCATTAAATCACTTAGATAAACGTCCATAGGTTGTCTCAAACAACTATAAGATGCTGTTTTCATTATTTCAAATAGTTTATTACGGTCATCATCGTGGACTAATCTATCACCAAACACACGCCATGTCTCATGAACCCACAGTCGGAACATTTTTTCAAGGGTTTTACACCGCGATGCTGGTAACAATAATATTCCTTTTATAACTCTGGTAAAATCTCGTAAGTTGAAAGTATAGTGAGATTTAGCTGGAGTCGGTAAAAATGTTGAGACGGCTTCTTTGTACACAAACAGTATTGCTTCTACTACACTCTAAATTAATTTTAGTTAAAATATATATTTTTGTTTTACAAAATTATGAGTTCATACATTTCCTTGCAAAGCGATAGGCTCAGAAAAGCCTTTGTTAAAATGCCATTTCATAATTTGAGAGAATATTTTAGACATAGTTTCTTGGCTGAATGAATCAATACCAATAGCATTCATATGTCTAGTGAAACGAGTAGTAACTTGATTTGAACCGCCACCAGGAGGTTGAAGTACACCAATAAATAACTGAAGATTGAAGAAATCATTATTAAATAATAAATATTTGTTATATTAAAAAAGGTTATAACATCTAATAATAAATTAAAATAAACCTAACCATATCGAGCATATCTATTCTTGACATAGCTTGAAGATCATACCAATGACCATGATCAATCCATTGTCTTAATAATTCTATTGGTGGTTGAGCACCATATTTTTCAGGTAATGGCATGCTTAAATCATCTACAAGCAACATACATTTTTTACCAACAGACGGTCCAAAAACTCCTCTTCTTCGCCTATACAATTAATATTTTATAAATTATTATATTTTTCTTATAAAAGTTACAAAAGCTTATATACTTGTCCAATTTAGAAATTATTATATCTTGTACAGTGTTAGCTGCAGTCCACGCTGAGAAGTTTAATACGTTGGTTAAAAATTTTTCTTTTGGCAAATTAATTAAGTAGTCCAGCACAATAACTGATTTCCCTGTTCCAGTAGGTCCGACAAACAGTAAAGGAATTTCATTTTTTAATAATATTTGAAGAAAGTAATGCTGCTTAGCTGTTTCATCAGTTTGAATGATTAAATCATTTATCTATAAAACGAAAAAAGTCAATGTTACTTATACAACTATTGTTTTTAATTCAACTTCTAATTAAAATAGAAAAGATTATAAAATATATATATAAATTATATCTATTAAATAATATAATTACTCTGGCATCTGGTGAAATCCTTTTAAAATCTATTTTTTCAGACCATAGGACCCAAGAACCATTATTTTTCTTATCATAAACATAGTCATAAACTGTACCCATATCTGGAAAAAGGTGGATTTTTGTCAACTTAAAAGTATTTGGCTTAGGATATTGATCATTATTTCCAAGAAGAAGTTTCCGAAAAAATGTATCAAATTTATTTCGGCTATCGCTCTTTATTAAGGAACCAAGACTCCAGATCAAACTAAAGATTGTTGTACATCCCACCCATATGGTTGTGAATCCAATTCCAGTTTCTTCTTTAATCAAACAATCCATTAACCTTGTAAACGACTGTAAAATGCATCATACATTTTTTAAATTTAAATTACTTAATTAATTAAAAATACACTACTTACGTTAAACATATGATTTTCAGAAGTAGCTAAGAATAAACTACAATGTTTTTGTATAAAAACAAATATGGCGGGTACCAACCACTCGATTAGGTCATCCATCATAATTTTTTGGTCTGCCAAAATTTTAGGACACAGATTTTGTTTATACGAAAGCCAAAATGATCTCCAACCAAGCTGTTTTGGTTCTACATAAATCATTCCACAGCGAGATACGGTTGCAGGCGAAGCTTGTTCTAAATTCGCAGGTTCAAACACCATGTTCATTTTATTACTCATCTGTACGAACATTTTTTAAAAAATATAATGTAAATAGATGATGCCTTGATCACAAATTATAAAATATACAATAGAAACAAAGTAGGTAGTTTATAAATTATATTAACCTGTATAATTTCTCCAGACATTAAGCAAAGTTTTTTGTTATCGTCCAACACTGTATTCATATTTTCTACCCATACTGCATCAACAGGGCCATCAAATACAATCCATTTGCGATCCATTGATACACTATTGGCAAATTCTCGAAACACAATTGCTAAAACTCCTAATATAAAAAAAAATATTTAAATGGTATTAATATTATTTTTTTTTTAATGACGGAATTCATAGCTTAAGAGTATTTACCATCATGCCATTCATGCGAGACTGTATCAAATGATCCATACAATTGACCAATTGTAATTGCTTTAGGGTTGATAATTTTACACGTAGTTTTAAATTCTTTCATTATTGCTTTGCGATCGAGTTGTAAATCACTCAACGATTCTGCCAAGATCTTTAGGAATAAAAATAATTTATTAATTATTAATTATTCATGCTAAGTTTTGTAAAAATACAAAATTGTAAATACAAAAATACAAAACAGTCATAATATAATAAAATAATCGATTGAGTATAACCGATAAATAGTACGCGGACAAAAAATAATAAAAATATTTAATTTTAAAACCACATATAATACATTATATATTAGCTGTTGTTACCCACTTTATAAACAATATCGACAATAGAACGGTTTAGTGGCATAGCCAAGAATTACCCAATGATGGGGGAGGGAGGCGTGGTTAATAACCTTTTTTGCTCATCACTAAAATATGGTACGATTTTTAAACTATTTTGACTTTTTTTGAACCATTTATAAGTTATAACCATAGTAATTTTTTTTCTAAATTTTCTAAATTATTTTTGAATTAGAAATTCATAAAAGTTTTCTTTTCATAGCTAACATTAGAAATTTTAATAGTAATTTCCCAACAAGTTTTTCTACCTCTCTCAAATAGAAAAAGTTCACCGGAAAGTCACGCTATTTATAGCCATGAAAAATTTCGATTTTTATTAAAGTCAACTAAAGAATAAACAATACTTATAATATATTAATGACCCCATTAATTGACTTATATTAATTATAATGTGGTATAATATTATATTTATATCAAATAACTTTCTTAATTGTTAACTGTGTATACTTATATTTAAATGGTTTTTTTTTAAATAATATATAACCAAATGTACCTGTCATAATACCAATCTGTCTATGTAACATAAAATAAATAAAATATCAATGTAAATTTATAAAAGATTTTTTTTTACATGAATTATTTAAGCATTATTTAGATAATTTTTTCCTGAAATTATCTATTATCTAGATAATTTTACTTAAATTAATTTATTATTTCATCAAGTTGATTATATTGAAAAATATCTATTATCTTATATAGATATACATAAATTATATTCCAAATGAAATGTTCAAAGTTTTCGGGGAAAATAATACTAATGCCTAATATTAATTACGAAGCATATTTTATAATATAAAATATACATAGGAATTTTATAGAATAAAGGCTGAAATATTGTTTTCGCACAGAATAGTTTTTCGTATAGGTAGCCAGGTAGGTACAATAATTGTATATCATTGAATTCAAATTTAAAACATCCATTACAGCATGATGTACCGCAGACGTTACCTACTTTTTAATTTTAAATTGTACATCGTAAATAACTTTTCAATGCTGCACATGTCAAAAATACATTAGTATACACATTGTGTTAAGTATATCTTATTTTAAATTTCAAGATTCTATTGTAGACACTAGACGGCCATCTGGACCATCTCAACTATAACCTGAATGCACTTACGATTTACAAATTACAAACGTCAAACACAAATATAATTTGAATATTTACGATAAATATTAACACAAATGTTATAATACTATACCTGATAGGCACAAGTTTTTCCAGAAAATGGTTCACCAACAATCATAAGCCCGTGTCTAACCAGCACCATCTCATATACTTGTATTATTTTATCGATGAACCACGGAGTACATTGTAAATTCCTTTTGCCTAAGTTTATGTTTATTTTATTTATGAGTTCTTCTCTTTCTGGCATTAATAGTTTGACACCGGGAAATATATCTCCATATATACCGATAAAAAGTGGTGTATCCTAATAAGAAATATTATTAAGTTAAATCATTTTTAAATTTGTTAATTAGTAAGTTCATAGTGTAAAACCTCCGATGAAAATTTTGGCATATTGACGTCGTATATAGCTCTTAACACAATTTCCTCTTCATTGTTATCAGGGTATTTAAATCTTAAATTTTCTATAGATGTTAATACAGATTTTACTGCCCTCATCCCATAATCGTAATGTGATTGAAATGACAATTGTTCTGAACATAATTTATATGTGTCTACAATTTTTTCAGCCAAACTGTAATATAGTTATTTGATAGAGTTATCCAAATTATTGTTATACGTAAACGTTAATGATATATTTAAATACCTTCTAGCATCACTAAAACCCATAGAATATAATGATATTTCTCCAATCATGGCATAATCTGGTACCATCATAGCGACTGTACGGAATAATACTTTTAAATTATCAGGCAGTTCTTGCCGTCCCGCATATCTGTAATTGTACAATTTTAATAATTTTAATAATACGATTTCTCTACGATATAAATTGTTAGCATTTCTTAAAAAAACTAATCATACCCTGGGATCATAGTTATAAAAACTGCACAAGTAGGATTTAATGTTAACTCTGTGCCCTCAAAAATGAATTTGTCCTTTTTAGCTTTTACCGCCATTTGTATAATATACACTTGCTGAGCAATTACCGACAATACTTCAAGTTCAATTCTATTGAATTCGTCGAAACAAGCCCATGCTCCAGATTGTGCTAATCCCTAGTATGAAGATTAGGAGTAGTGATGTGAACAATTTCAAAAAACTTACAATTAATTCAAATAATAAGTGCAATACTAATATAAATTCAGTAAAACCTGTGCAATTTAATATACCGTATTTGAAACCTGAATAAAATGGAAACCGTTTTTAAGGAAATATTATTCGATCACTGCAAGGCAAATACATTTTTAAATAGGTACATCATAGTACCCTGAATAAGATGGGGTCTAACGAAGAAATTTAAATTATATTTTTTCATTCATCCACTCTGCATATCGGTATCATGGAAATATGGAAACTAGTATGAAGTACCTCAATACTTGGTTTTAGAATTGTCAATTTATCTCAATTATTATACAGATTATTTTTCATCTAGGTAATGATTCCGGCACACGTTAATTGTTTTCATCTAGTTGTCTAGTTAGGCTAATTGACTCTTTGTAAAACGGACTAAACTCTACAAGTCTACAAACCTTTCACAAATATATATTAAATACGGCGGCCTAAAGCAAATAAATGTTAAAATATAAATAAATTAAATAAAAAATATATTATTACATAAATTTAAATGAAAAAAGAATGGTAGAAAACTTATGAGGAGCTTTGTATTAAATGTTTAAGTTTTTTCCCCGAGCAAATAATTTTATGGATAAAATTTAAAAAACTAAAAAAAAATCCCTCATGTCTGTAAATAGCTCAAAAAGGGGCAAATAAGTATTTTGAAAATTGTATCATGTGGCAAAAATTCAAAATGGTCTGGGAATATATTAATTTTAACCCCCCTACTCAAGTACCACCTAAATTCACTTTCCTAATCACGTGCCTAATAATAATTTTATAATATTTTATAACAAAATGGGCCGTGACCAAAATACAAAGCAAAATATGTATATTTACAAGAAAAATATGAACTCCAAACATTAGCAGTAGGTACGCATCATGCTGGACATTGGTCTATTACGAGAATAATTGGTGGTGCAAAGGCGTAAGGAATAATATAAAATAATAATAATAATAATATTTTAATCTAAGTCAAATATATATTTATTCATTTGTACTTCACAAATTTACAATTTTAAAATGTTTATAACTTGCTTCAAAATTAAAATATCAATAAACAGCATTTATTGACCCCTGATAAACCTACCTTGAATTTTTAAATAAACTAATTCACTTTAATATTAAAAATAACAGAGTAAAATGGTTTATATGATCGTTAAATTATCTATGTTATTCGTTTTATTTGTTGGTTACGAAATTTACACATACTGGTATGACGTTCTATCGATACATGTAAAAGCAGTGATCACACATTTAAAAATCAATCTATATATACCTATATAAGAATCTAACTTGATTTTGGAGACGAAAGAAACCGATTTGTTTGTTTATTTATTATTATAATTATTATTATTATTAATTATTTATTTATTTGTTTGCACTTACATTTTTTCATTTGAAATATATATTATTCATGGAACAAATAATTTATTATTACATTTTTTTCTACCTTATCTCTATTCTATAATAAAAAGAATACAATTTACCACTCCAGTGGTTGAATTCAAAATGTAGGATATATAATTTACAGAAATTAGCAATAACAATAACTACAATAAGTAATTATATTATATTACTTGTATAGCCAAAAAATAGTCATAGGTATGTTTTTAAATTAAATTATAAAAAAATAATTTCTTCCGGCGGAATGTCGGGCAGCTAGTAATATTATAGTAATATAATGTTTTATAATGCCTTATAATACAAACCATGAAAAATTTGCCTGTAGCTTTAAAATCAAGTCCTTCAGAACAATTAAATACTATACATTGTTTGGCTATTGCTTTGGCTAAATCTTTTGTGGTTTCGGTTTTTCCAGTTCCAGCTGGACCTTCAGAAGCTCCACTGAGGTGTAATTTTAATGCACC
>NC_042493.1:41788886-41798964 GCF_005508785.2 Acyrthosiphon pisum | reverse complement strand
TATTTTTAGAGATATAAGATTCTTAACAACGTCACGTGCTTAAAATATTAAACATTTTTTATTAAAAAAAGCACCATTTACTATTTAGTATAGGTACAGGTTATAACAGAAAGACCTGCAAATGAAATAAATTTTGTTCTATTTTATCATTTTTGATTTTTTTTTTTGCCATATAATTTTCAGACTACAGTTGTGTAATAAAATATATATTGTAACATTTTTTTTTATTTTTATTTTTTAACGCTAAATAAAAAAATTTAAATCTGATAAAATTTTTTTTTTGAAAAAAATTAATTAACCAATTTGTAAATCTTGTTTTTAGAAAAATGTTGATAAAAACTTTTATTTATTCATGTAGTTTAATTTTTAAAAATTGTTTAATATCTCATTATTTTTGTTAAGTAAAGTTCATCCAGTGCCTAGTAAAAAACATTTTAAATTCAAAAAGTATTAACTTTTTAAAAATATTTTGTTAAAATTAAAATATTTTTTTGAAAATTAATTACTTTTCAAATTAATGAGTTTTACTTCAAAAAATTTAAAATTTTTAAAAATCATGAAAATTAAACCATTCGACTTGGATAAATTTTTTTACAATCAAAGTGCTCTAAAATATCCAGATTTACAAATTGGTAATATTGAGATTTTCAAAAAATTAAAATTTTTTTATTTTTAATATTAAAATATAAAAATAATATTATATTATACGAGTAGCGCACGAGACAATAAATTAAATATATAAAAAAATTTAAAAATATTGATTAGCATAAAAGTTTTTTCATTTGTCAGGTCTTCTTGTACAACACTCTGTATATTATATACCTATGGGCTATAGGCTATAATATGCACAAATTATAAATACTATGTTTAAATAATTACCGTGAACATCTATAACTATCAAAGCACACACCGTTGCCCTTTCACCTATGTTTAATGCGCCACGCACTAAATTCACCAAATTTTCTATTTGCGTATTACTTTTCTGTAGATAGGCCTAAAAATGCATAACTTAAATTATTAATGTCTTAAGGTTATTTTTAATTTAAAAATCTTCTCTAACAGGAAGCGATATTTTTTCAATAGCGGTTTCTACTTCAGCAGTCCAATTTATTGTTGAAGCACATAAAACAACCATACCCGGCCATTTAAGTACCCATTCGTCGCGTTTAATATTTGCGTATTCTTTTACTGCATTGTTAATAATTTCGCTTATTGACTGCATCATTAAAATTTCAACCTGAATCAACCATTTTTCTACCAAACCCTGTGGCATAAAATTAATAATAAATTAAGATTTAAATGCCAAAAATATATTTTCAACTATTAAATAAGTATTAATCCATACCTTAGCGTCAGCCGGATAAATTATTCCATTAAAGGGTACTACTTCACCATCAGCTGATATCATTCCCACAATTTCTATGCTTTTAGTAAAGTTTAATTTATCTATGCCTTCAAAACATTTTTTAAGATGTGGTTGCACTCGTAATGGGTCTTTGGTTTCAGACAAAATTTCAAGAAGTTCGTCGTTAGACAAAAAGAAAAATCTGTAATTTTCATTGAATGTTACTGTAAATTTCACGTCAATGTCATAAATAATAAGTATTAAATATATTACCGTGGAAAGAAAAGACGTTTTTTCTCTAAATACTCGTTCAAGCCTTTCTGTATCTGCTCAAACATAACGCTGCACTTTTTTAGCAATGCCAACATATTTGGATAGTCTGTAGCTTCGAGAACTTTACGGTTTTTAACAGTGTTAATCATAATTTGACGCCAAATAGCATCTACGGCTCTGAAATTTCTAGCTTCTTCGGGCATCTGACGATTTATGTCTTCTGAACTAAATATTGGACCTAAATACATCCAAATTCCTTGCACCTACATAATATTTTAATATTATAATTAATTATTTTTTAACTAATTAAATAATATAATTATTCCTTAATACGTGTTCCTTAATAAGTATTCAATAAGCAAAATTAGGAATGATATAAATCTAAAAGTTTTGGTAACTTAATAATGCTATAATTTAACGAAAATGTATTTACTTATAAGTTATTTACATATTTTGTCAAAATACTTTCACTACCTAGATATCCAGTAATCTTTTTCTACATTTTGGTTTTTTTAAAAAAGTATAATAAAATATTAAAATGTACTCACTGAAAATTTAAAAATTTACCTTTTCGAATAACCATATTATAAATTAACAATAAATATTCAAATTACAAAATATCATAGTAAAATAATAGCCTGATCTAAAAATAAGTTATAATTGTACACATTTTTAAATATAATAATATTATTAATGTCAATTTGATTCACAATATTGGTTTAGAGCTGGGAACGATGAAATTTATCTTTCATTGACCTTAGCAAAATATATTTATATATTTATCATAGGTATATAATTATAATAATAAAACGTTATATATTATAATACTTTTTTAGATAACCATTTGTATCTATGTAGCTGAACAATAGCTATAACTATAACTATAATTATGTTGATTTAATGTACATATTTCAATTGGCATACTTACAGAAATCCATAGATCTAAAATTTCTTGCATCAAAATTAATTTTTTTTCCCATGTATCCATTTCTTCTTCAAAAGGTTTTATATAAACCGACCCATGCATTGTTTGAGCTTTCAGTATATGATCATCTAACATAACCTGAATGTCATCTAATGCCGTTAATATGCTAACCCCACTATCTCGGTATGGAGTACACTCAAACTCAATAGTTAACCATTCTTCTTTCATTTTTCGAAGATTTTGTTCAAGCGAATATTCTCTAGATGCAATAACACTAATTTCTTCAAGTTTTTCAATGTAGTTCAATAAACCAATTTCAATCATTTGTGACAAAGTTGATGAATCATTAGGATGTAAGTCTACACCAACATTTTTGCTAATCTAATGTGCATAGGTATTTCATTATTACTGAACCATATATTATTTACAACAATAAAATATTAATTAAATTACCTCTGTCCAATGTCTATCGTGAATACCCGGATTACAAATTGTCTCCAATACAGGTAAATACTTTTTAAAATTATCTACTTTACCACGTACAATTTCTGCTACTCTTTTTGATCCAGGATAGTCTTGAAGAATTCTAGCTAATTTATATAGGTTATCCCACATATTATCTACCATTTCCTTTATTTCTTTAGCATTCAGATCGTGGAATGGTCCTATAATAAATATTAAACGATGATCTATTAGAAATATATTAATACACATTTTTACATAATATACTCTGTAAGTAGTATATTTTACCATTGAACCATATTTCATAGTAATTCTGGAAATCGTGAACAATGTGCCACAAATGGTCAAATTGCTCACTAGCCGCAACCATTGAGTGAAGTTGAGTATATGGCGTAACTTCAACATCCAAAAGTTTTTCAGTGTGATTTATACTCTAAATTATTTAACGTCATTATTATTTTAATCCTAATAAGTACCTAATAACTATAAGGTACATAATATGTACCCTTTTTACCTGGGCGTAAGCCCGTTTATATGTAAAATAAATAAAAATAAATAAATATAATAATTATGTGGCATAGGTAATTATTGTTTAAATCAACAGTTGATAATATTATAATATACGACCTAGTTCGTTAAATTAAGACATTATTTAATAAAATAAAAAAAACTTAACACTGTTTAAATTCACAATTTATTTTAATTCATGTAGGTAGTGTTGTCAACACTTAACTTTGTATGTTGTATGCAATAATAATCTATGTTTTCGTATTAAGTTGTTCTGTTCTATACTTCATTGAGTTATACCAGAATAAAGGTATTAATAATGAATAAGTTATTAAACATAAAAGAGTTGTTCGTTTTTTAATACTTAGTTAAAAGAGGTCTTGCGTTAAGGTAGCGACAGACATCACAATATTTAGTTAAATTATAATAATATTATTGTTTAATTGTGTATAATATATTAATGTATAATAAATATACCTTTGCAGCAGCAATATCTTCTTTAAGAAAATTAGTAAGACGTTCAACTTCTTCGGTGGCTGCTATGATTTCATCATTAGTTAATATCGGTGGGTCTTTTTTCTTTAAATTATCCAGCAATTTGAAATGATTTTTAAGACTATACATTTATAAAAATCGAAACATTTAATAGTGAACTAATATTTTATAATTTTAACATACTCGAATTCAAATTCCGTTTTTTTAGATTTCAACTGGCCTTCAACTACTCCTTTCTTTTGAATAACTCTACTGGTAGCTAAGTCTAAAAACTGTTCAATCTCTTGAGGCCATCGAAATACTCGCGATTGCAAATTAATATCATCAACTAATAACGTTTAGTGGTTTTAAAATAAAATATCATGGAATAAAATGTAATATTCTATTATTACTGTTAAATTCCGTGTATTCAAAAAGAAACATTATGTAATCTCCAACAGTCCTCAATTGAGCTTTCATTTTCGATAAAGTAGAATCCCGGCACAGTGTTACATAATTACTTAGCTCTACTAAATCTTCTGTTGTATCAGGCATTTCTGAGGACTTGGTAGACATTACCTCAAATGCACTATTTATTCTAAAAATAATATTTTACAAATGGTTATTATTTGTTACTGTTGTCATAATTTGTAGGTATATTATTATCATAGGTATATAGGTACTAATAATATAATATGATATATTATATTTTAATTTAGTATTCGAGCATATTATTGTTTACCCAGAAATATTTTGCTGTGTTAAATTCATAAAATATTCGAGAATTCTGTTCTTCAAACTCTTAACTATATTTTTTAAATTTGTATTAACCTCAGATACATCTAATTTCATTAAATTCAATTCCACTCGATCTCTAAGTTTAATAATATCTTCATTTATAGTCACATACTTAATGACCCATTCATTAAATTCCTGAAAGATATAGGTAGTATGATAATTAATATTATATTAATCTATTTACTCTTCAAATTATATTTTACATACACTTAACAATGGAAATGGGTCACGTGCAAAAATTGTATTTAATGCTTCAGTTTCTGTGCCATTTATCAAATAGTAGTAGGTTTTATAATATGTTATGTAAGTTTCTGGGCCTGGAAAATTGTTTTCTAAAATCTTACCAACTTCAAACAACATTTTTTGAATTTCCTCCTCAGATTCATGAATATTTTTTAACACCATTGTAGAATCACCTTTAAATTCTAAGTAAATTTTTTAAATAATTTATATAGGTAAATTTTTTTAGTTTATGCACAATAGATTTTATTGATAGTATAAGTATTTAATAGTTATATTATATTACTTTTTATTAACAGTTGTTCGACTCTTGGAATATCTTCTACTGTTTTAATTATTTTTCGTGGGATTGACAATAAAAGATTTAAACATTCTTCACGTGTAGGTTCAAATGATATTTGAATTGAATTTGGGTTAGGAACTGCTCGAAGAATAAAAAATGGTAGACTTATGAACATGTTATCTTTAAATTCAGAATCTATTACATTTCCGTTCTAAAAACAAAGTTTTAAGACATATTGTTATAGCCGTATACCTATTATGGTATATAATATAGATATTAACAAACTTAAAGTTTAGACACTAATTTTATACATTTAACTAGGTACTTACATATTATTATTATGGTTACGTGACATTTAATTAATAAGTATATAAAATCGTTTTTAAAAATACTATACCCAACCGGCCCAACCTTATATTTAAGTATTTCCTTCATGAAATGTTTCAAAGACTTAAAAACAACTTGTCTCAATTGTCTGGACATAGTAGCTGCAACACAGTCGAAAAACTTTTGAATTTGATACTTAGATGCTTTTATGCTGTGCGTTGGTAATAAATCTTGGTAATTATCTTTTGTTTTCAGAAATAGCTCAGCGCATTCTACAATCCACCTTTATGAATTACAAATTATACATATTGTATATATTTAAGCATTAAGGATATATTTATCTGATGTAAAGATATAGATTGATTTTTTTTTTTTAATGTATGACGCTCAATTAATTATCAGTTCATTCTCTTTATTATTAGATATACACACAATTTATATTTTATAGTAAGTATAATGCAGAATGCAGATATAATACAGATTTTCAGAAACAAAAAAATACAATTTGTTTTTCACATTATTCTCGTAGGTAGGTATAATCATTTTAAAGTTTATGATTACTCTTAAGTATCATATTTTTTAGCATTATATTGTTCCTTTATATAGGTACCGATTTTAATCTAAGTATAAGTATATATACTTATATATAATTAAGTATACGCAAACAATTTAAAACATTTGATGAATATCTAGTCAAAATGTTACACAATATAGACGATAGTGCACTAAAAGAAATTTAGTTTTGTTAATCAAAACAATCTACAAGAATTTTAGTATTACCAATGCATCAAAGAAATTCTTAATGACCTCAAAGAATGTTTATAAACTACTTATTGTTTATTTTTAAATCACAACAATTAATTAAGAAAACGTCTTACGTTAAAAATATTTTTAAAATCTATATTATTTTAGAAACTACCCACACAGCATTTGGGAAATGATAATATTTTGGAGTGCTTGAATAATGAATATTTGACTAATAATATTGTATAAATATTTTATTCTAATAAAATAATAAAATATTGCACAAAAATGTTGACTTATTATTTTTATAATGTTTCCCTTACTTTTTTAAAAAAATATGATTAAAATGTTTTGTTAATATGTTTAACAAAATATTTTTCAAAAGTGAACTTCTTGGCCAAAATATATAAATAAAATATTTCCTTATTATTTACACAACTTTTTCAAATATTTTGACAACTATATTGTTTTCCTGAAAATATTTATACCATAGTAGGGAAATATTAAAATGCTGTGTGGGTAGGTTATTAGTGAAGTGTCATACTCTTTTACTAATTTGTGTCGAAATTTTTCACACGATTTATTCAAAAGCTCTTGTAAGGAACTTGGTTTTATAGGAATCCCAACTTTTTTTAAATTTTTTATAGGAAAAATATAACCTTTGGAATACCTTTGAAAAAAAAAATATAATAATAATATAATGTTTAAATAAAAAAATCATCTAACTAGCTTACTTTTTCCATACACTATTCAACATTAAAATAGATTCACTGAAAATATATAAGTTATGCCTTAAATGTTCTCTTTGAATAATTGCTGTTTGGTGCCATGGAATCGGTCCTCTAATTTGCATTGAAGAATAATCTGATCTATAGTAATTTGTTATTCCAATTCTTTTTAATTCATCTGGATCCATTAATATATAATCAAGGATTATTTTTTTGCAAGCAGTATCATAATTTTTTCGTACGTCGCTTTCCAAAAATGTCATCAAAAAATGATACCTAATTAAAATTATTTATCAAATATTTTAATGATGTAATATTTTTAATTTAAACGTAAAATTGTTTAAATCCTTGAATATTTGTCGTAGGCTTAATAGTTAATACCTTCTTTGAAACCTTAAATGCGCATAAAAATTATCTTAGCAATACCTATCGTTTAACTGCTATTATAACACCTTATGAGGAATCCAGTGTTCGGACTTATTTAGATGAATATCTAGATAATTATTTGTTCATCTTTTATCTTATCTAGATAAATAGTTACAAGGTATCTAAACGTTCATCTTAGATAATTTTTTGACTAATCTAAATAAATTCATCTAGATACATTTTTTATTGATAAAAATCGCGAAATTATATTAAATTGTTAAATATTTATACAGATTCTCAAACAAAGTTTGTTTATAATTAATAATGTAATTATTTTTATTTATATCATTATTATTATTATGTTCCTAGTGCCCAACTAAATATACCAAAATGTATAACCATTTTAAACATAATTGTATCTTTTTTTTATATAGGTAAAAAAGTATTTATCATTATCTAGATAAATATGAGTTAAGTTATCTTTTATCTCTATCTAGATACATTTGAGTTATATTATCTTTATCTTTATCTAGATAAAAAAATACCTATCTAATCCTAACACTGGAGGAACCTACCTACTACTAAATTTTCAAGTTTTTGACCGAGTGTTTTATATCGACAGTAATTTTAAAAAAATAATAAAAAGCAGGTAAGTGGGTGTCACTCTGCTGTACAATAGGTTACAAGTGGATCACTGTAATGGATGGTGTTAAATTTTAATTTTATGATATAATATCATTGTTTACCTACGGACAACAATTCTGAGCGGAGACGGTTTGACATCCTATAGGATATTTTATATTATATTTATATTGTTATTATTAATACGGTACGGCATACAGCCCCTAAATTGCGCCTATGCGGTACGCGGTAAGATGAATTAATATATTAATTATTGCTTATTATCATATTTCAATATTTGTGTTTAACAATATACTTAAGAAATGTAATGTACTTGATTATTTAATAAGTAATTTTGTCCAAATTTGAACATAAAATAACTACAAAAAAAAACCACGTTTTTATTTTTTTTTTAGATTTTTTTGGTTACAGAATAACCTAATTATATGGAACCTTAATTTAAATTGTAAATCTTTATCTATGATAGTTGAACATTTTTTACATTTTTAACTACAAAATCATTTTAGATTCTTAACGGAGCGAGGAAGCTAGTGGTTTCACAATGGTGTTTATTTTTATTTTTTTATCCTGTGTACAAAATGTCTACCAGAAGGAGTTATTTGATTTCAACATATAGTATCTTATCTTTTACCAAATTGGATCAAGATGGCAATTTAAACTTTAAATGGGTAATTTTTCGATTTTATCAATAGTTATTTAGAGCCACGAGAAAATCCACCGACAAATTACGAAAAACCGCTAAAACGGGATGTTAATTTCTAATTTAATTTCTAACGCTGATCGCCATAGAAACAATATACTGAAGTTGAAAATCGAAGCATATTTACGGCCCCAAAAGTAATGTAAATGTCGACTTTTACTAATTATTGTCCACATTTTTTTATTTTTCAACATTTGCCAATTCAGGTTCTGTTGTTTATCATTCGCAGGTGACTGAGGACATTTACAATAACATATATAATAGGTACCTAAGTACTAAGTGTCTAAATATAACCATTGTAATATTGTACCTACCTTTGAGTATAGGTTCTATAACCTACTATAGTTATTAATTTATTATATAACAATTTATGATGGGTAAATAAACGAAAAAATGAACGTAATAATATTCGTTTAAAAAAAAAATACTAAAATAAATACCGAGTACCTATCTAATAGTACAATAATTGTACTTAGATACCTATATCGGGAAATAATGTATGGTCTTTTTAAAAGAAGTATTAGGTAATTCGTTGTTAAAAATAAATAATATTATTTCATATTATTTATGCAATCAATAGTTATTTATAAGTTAGGTAGTCTTACTTTTTTAACAGATTCGGTTTAACACGATTCTTCTTTATGTTGGCCAACACTTGTTCTGGAAACGGATTATAATATTCACTAGTTATACCCTGGTAAACAAAATAGGATAATTGAATTAAGTGGGTAAATACAATAGAATATAAAAATATTATATTCAACATTTGAATATTTGATTCATTATTTAAAAATTCATATTTATACAAATTAAAAACTTTTTTTTATGATTAGTTTATAAATATTCCTCTGATGTAATATATTTATCTATTATTTATTATAATTTCCAACGCCCGAGGGGCAGACAGTGAATTTTTAATTATAATTACAATGATATTATAAACAATTCATTCAATAATATAAACATTAAGGGGACGCTACCCCCGCATGTGTTGTCTCCGTCTTACAAATGTACAACATAGCAAAACTGTTTTGTGTGGGAAATAACTGAGAAGGCTTCAATCATAACTAAGAAACGAGATTTTCACCACGTAAAAAGGAAAACTTTGGTTGTGCAACGTTGTTTTTATTTTTTTGATATCATTTATATTAAAAAAGTTTTTCAAGTTTGAAAAACTCCAACAGTTTTTGGTTTTTGAAACGGTTAGAACTTTTTTCATATAAGTGATATCCAAAAAATAAAAACAACGATGAACAGCCAAAGT
>NC_042493.1:41782495-41788836 GCF_005508785.2 Acyrthosiphon pisum | reverse complement strand
AAAGTTCTCCTTTTTATGCGGAGAAAATCTCGTTTTCTTAGTTATGACTTTAGCCTTCTCGGTTCTTTCCCGCGCAAAACAGTTTTTTCAATGTTGTACATTTCTAAGACGGAGACATCACGTCATGCGGGTGTAGCGTCCTCTTAAAATAAATAATATTTTAGGAGATTAATATTAATATTTCATATATGTATTACCATACATAGTATCATTGAGTATTTATTATACTACGTATAATAAAATTGTATCTCACTATCTCTTAATCTTAATAAACGGTTTACAGTAATAATAACAATAACGATATTTATATCGACACAAATTTTTTTAGTAGAGCGAGTGTTTATTTGTGGTATTCTGGCATACCTACTATTTACCGTTTAGTATTTTGAATAGAAACAAGATTTCATTATAATTTCTCCGTGATGATAAAAACATTATTGCATTTTCTTTCTATATCAGAATTATTTTGATATTCTTTCTATATTGGTTATTTGGTTGACCCGATAAAATTAATTTAAAACCGTACTTAGAAATCGTTTTTGAACCTTATCAATGTTGTTCATTAGACCTATTTTTGTAGGGTTCCATATGACAGAGCCAAATCCTTTGATAGAACAAAACTCGATATAATAACTTTTTGATAATCAGGAAAATAATTTAAAAATATCATCTCACTTCGTTCAAATAGTATGCTATTGTTTCGCTGTCTTCTTTACTTATGACGATCTCGACGTTTTTCTCTTTTCGCCACATATCTTTCAGTATATTAAGCTGTTTGTCTGGACTCATTGCAGTACAAGCTTGTATCGATGAACCAATATAACTGAAAAGGGAAAATAAAATAAAATTTAAACGCGAATGAAAAAGATTAAAATTAAAAATGGGCAAGTGGGTAACGCTCTATTATGGGTACTGTGTAGTAGGTTTTTAGAGGAGTCACTGTAATGGATGTTTTAAATTTGAATTCAAAGATATAAAACCATTATAGACCCACGGAAAACGGTTCTGAGCGAAGACGGTCTGTTAGCATATATAAAATGTCTCCCGTGAAGAAGTGATCGGCCGGCGTCTATGATAGTATACCTTTATGAAAAAAAACCCTCTTTAAAGGGTGGATCTACTTTTTTTTTATGTTTTTAGTTCTGAAAATAAATCAAATCTTAACTTTTTTTTTAAACAAAACTAAACCTACTTTTTACCCTTTTGCTGATGTTTCTTCAAAAATGTTCAACTTTTTATCGTAATTTAATTTTTATTTTATCGGGCCGACTACATACCTACATAACCTAACCAAAAATGTATCTACAAATTATTTATATTAAATTATAAAAAGTGAAAAAAATTGGCATTTTTAAAAGGAAATCAGTTTTAATTTCACTTTTATTATTTTACACTCTACAGATTAATACCTAAAATACTAAATATTGTTTTCATACCTTCCATAATTTCCGAGCGATACTGCTGCTAAACGTGACTTAGATGAGGCATGTACAATTTACTCATACATGTAGAGGGAAAATTTTTAAGGTATTCCAGCTATTATATTCTGTAGAATAATAAAATAAAACTGTAATAATTACAGTGTTGTTTTGAGTTATACCTTATACCTACTCAATTTCTTTTCAAAAATGGTAATTTTTTTAACTTTTTATAATTTAATAAAAAATAATTTGTACATTTCTCGTTTAATTATGTATGTTAGTTGATACTTGATAGCACAATAAAATATCTTTAAAATAAAAAAAAAATTATAACATAAAATTGAAAAGTTTTGAAGATAAAATGAAAACTACCGGGCATTTTTATCGGGACCCCTAAAGTACCGACTAAATTCAATTTCTTGCCTGAAAAGATGCCTAAGGAGAAAGTCGAATCATTTTTACTGCCTCAAAAGGTGAGGATCGAAAATAAAAAAACGAATCATTGTAAAGTACTTAAATTGTATTGAATCTAAAATGAAATTATGTACTTAGCAGTATGTATATAGGTAGTTATATCGGTAATTACTTTGAAGGTAATTCTGGTTTTATCATAGATTTTTCATATTTTATTTTCTTTGCAATCATTTTTTGTTTCCTCAGATCTGCTATATCCCTGTAATATTTTCCGGACAACAAATCCTGTAAAAATAACAAATATGATTCAATGGTGCCTATTATAGGCCAGAGATAATAAGACGGATCATTACGCTTAATGTCTATTATGTTGTGATTTTAAAGTGTGACCTATACTGTATAATAAATAATAATATTATAATATATATATAATATATTGGCTTACCGCTAAAGGCACGACGCCGGTATATTTGTAATCATTTGTGGTATTCATCTTTTGTGGTTCAGATTCGACTTTTTGGCGTGGACGATTTAATAAATGACGATCTTCGTCTAATATTTTACAACTTATGGCCTTTTCCCGTGACTTGTTGATTTTTCGTAAAGTCTTTTCGAGTGCTAGTCTATAGTTGCGTCCAATGGACATCGACGGATGCATCAGATGAATTCGATGCTATAATATAGGTATTATAAAAAATAAATATCATTAAACTGTGATTCAACAACTATAATTGTGTATCGTTAATAAAATATAACTTTACACTGATCGGAACACATTTAGTCCACGTATGACTACAGAACAGCGGGGGGTGTACGCCATCCATAGAAATCTCATCCGTACACTTTTCCAAGTTTTTTACATGGCATTTGTTCATTTTTAAACGAGTTTTTTTCATTATGATTTCTTACGAATAATTACACCGAATACATATTACAATAATAATGATAATGTACACCACAACTGATAATACAAAATTATATCACGCACGACCACGACAATTCGCTAAACTACATAATTTAAATGACCAATTCTTGTGATCACCAACGAATTAACGTGCTCGTGTATCAACTATAAACGTGCCTGAAACACTAAATAAGTATTGATCATCGAAGTATAATATATGTTTACTTTTACCATTACAAGTGTAATGCTAAAGTAATAAGTGATAGGTATGTCCCTTCTATAAACTCGCGTTATCGGGTGCCTTGGAAACCAAAATCGATTTATTAAATGTATAAAACTTTCTGCAGGCTGCAGCCTGCTATAATATGTAAATACACGATTTTAAAAAGGGGGACCAGTGAGTACCACTCTGCTGTACAGTGGTTGTCAAGCATGTTGTTGTAATGGATGTGTTATATTTGTCATTTAAATTCAATAATAAATCATTGTAAAAAAAAGTCTATATGGCTAGAAAATTTAACCATTTATGAAAAACGGTAATTTTAACATTTGGTGAAAATGTCGAGTGTCACCGGTAATTCGTTTTTGAGTAATAACAAAATATCAAAAATCGATAGATAAATTTAGTTACTTTACCGGTAAAAATTCAATATCGTAAACATTTTTAATTCAAACGTTCATATAGAAACATTTGTGGGAAACTTCAATTCAAATGTCTAATGGTAGCTATGAAAAGAGAAACTTTTATGAATTTCTAACTTAATAAATAGTTTTAAGATTCTCGAAATTTTGACAAATGTTGTTAAAATTTGAACTTTAAATGCATAAAAAAAATAATCATGCCGATATAATATTTTGATATTATCATAAGAATTTTTGAATTTTCATTAAACAAAAATATAACTTTATAAAGAATGTTGCATTAAATTTAACGACAATAATTTTAAAAAGATTTAAAAATTCGAAAAATGTCTTAAGGCTATAATTGTTCAAAGTGTCAAAATATTTCGAAAATGTTACCATTTATGGAAAATGCTAATAAAAATATTTGGTTAAAATTTCAAGGGTCTACGAATACTATAGTTAACACACAAACAAAAAATTGGTTTTGCGTAAAAATTAACATTTTTTTCCTGACGCTTTCTAAAACTAATAGGAATTTTAAACTTTAAACCTTCTCAATAGTACCATAACTAGAATTACTTTTCTTTTAGAAAAGATGATGTTGTCAAATATCAGAGAATTTTTACTACCACAAATTTTGATGACTGACAGAAAATAAACATCATTGTAATAAACACAAATACCTACACAATACATTCTGATCAATATCAGTCCGTTCAGCAAATATTAAACCCCAGAATTTGGTACTACAGTACAACTTCCAGGAGCAGATACAGCGACATGGTTAGAAGGGGTGGCAAGTCATAATTTACAGATAATTTTTATATTATAAAATAATTATTTTTTTTGAAATTTTGTTTTTTATAGTATAGGTGCAATTGTTTAGGACCTAGGGCTCCCCCGACAAGTTCAAATACCCGATAAATACAAAAACGACAAACTTCGCGAAGATGATCAAAAATGTTATACATAGCTGTTGTTAGTTGTTACTTGTTATAGGGGTCAAAATAAAATTATACATATTGCTATATATTCATATATATTTAGTCATTTATATTTTATTGTTTATTATTATTTTAATATTATTTTAGGTAACAGTTGGTGTGTATTATCGTTCAGGTTGTTAAAAATTTATATTCGAGCTTCGTGGACTCAATTCATAATATGACAAACAAATTGAGTAACAATTGAAGAAAGTTTCCATGGAAAAAATTATTTTTTAGACAATAGAAACACTTCACGAAAACTGTACAAGGCTTAGTCAAATGCCCATGCAAGTCAAAATGACAATCTGAAAAGTGATTTTTTGTAAAAAATAATATTTATTTAATGTGGATAAAAACTTTTTCACTTCGTAAAAGAGCTTGGCAATTTAATACCAGGTTTCTCATAAGTTGTTTTAATTGAAGTACAAAAATATTTGGCACAATTATATTTTATATGCATTTAAAGTTCAATTAACGTTGACAATATTTATCTAAATCCCGAAAATGTACAAATTATTTTTCAGTTAAAATTGCATAAAATTTGATTTTCATAGCTATCATTTAAAAAATGAATAGAAGTTTCCATATAAGTTGTTGTAACTTAAACAAAAGAACAGTTTAAAAAAAAATTAACGTTATATACAGCGATGAGATATATTTAATTTTATGAATTTTTTTTAAAATTATTAAATGCGATTATTTATACAAGTATGGCTGACACACAGGGTCTCTACAACTCTTAATCGTTTTTCGTATGCAATGATGTATATATATTTCATCATTAAATTAAGATCTAACACATTCATTGCAATGACATACTCAACAGCTCGTTATTGTACAGCAGAGCGGTACCCACTTGTCCACTTATTAGATTCTGAGCATAGCGAGTTGATGTATTGTATATAATATATAATATAATAGTGAGTTTTTCTGCCTAGCTGTTATCAACATTTTGGGTAGTTAAAATTTTATCACTTTATTTATAATTTATAATTTACTATTTTTATTTTCTCGCTTTTGTTTGACAAATTTATTAATAGAGATTTCATTATCAATTTTTTAAAGAATGATGTTTTCTGATGCAATATCATAAGCGCAGTCAAATTTTCTTGTTTATTATTATTATTACAAGAGGTTTGTTTGACATAGGTAATTGAAAATAATGTCGTCAGCAGATTAATCGTCGATTTATTTTAAGTGATTTATGCAATGTATATAGCCTATAACGAAAAAAGTAATAGAAAAATTTGAGGCCCCTAAATAAATTCCAATTAAACGAGGCCCGGGGGCCATGGCCCCCTCTGCCCCCCCCCTTAATCCGGGCTTGCTTGTATCCGCCACTGACAACGCCGCTGCAGCCGTACATGTACGTGCAGACTGCAGACGCTGACACGATGAGCCGTCCGCGACCATACAACACAGAGTAAATATAATAATTCCATTAAAAAAAACCGGTCAAGTGCGAGTAGGACTCGCGCACCGAGGGTTCCGTACAAACCTGTAGGTATATAAGTAAAAGTTCACCCATCACGACAATCGAGTCATAGTTATGGTATTTTTATTGCAAAATGAAATTTATAACATCAAAATATGGAAAGCTGGTGGATCATAAATTAATGACAAAGGTATCTTTATCGTTCCAGTAATCCTTCATTTTATATTAACATCTATCATTTAAAATAATATTATATTATATAATATAATATAATAATTATATAATTATATAATTTAAAGGTATTATAGTTTTAAGTATTTAATATGAATTTTAATTTAATACCTCAACGTGTTCATGAGATAAGGACCGGGGGTAATTATATAATTATTTTGTTACAGTTTAAAGGTATTATAGTCTTAAGTATTTAATATGAATTTTAATTTAATACCTCAACGCGTTCATGAGATAAGGAGTAGTAACTTTGAAATTTTCAAAATTGTCAAAAATATTTTATTTTTATATGATCAAACTAAAAATTTACGGTTTTCGTAATTTTC
>NC_042493.1:41780657-41781690 GCF_005508785.2 Acyrthosiphon pisum | reverse complement strand
CACAAAGATGTTTAAATCTATTTTTTATACGGTACTATTTTTGGTAGGTGCTCAATTCACGCTGTGCATATTTTGAATTAGATTTTACTTAATATTTACCAATTTCTTACAAATCTGGATTGCAATAAAATATAAAGTTCCGACTGTTCCGAGGCCCTAGGTACGGTTTTCTCGGAGTACAGCTCTGAACATGGTTGGCATCACGGTTATCTACTCAAATTTGTGAATAAAGTAATTTATTTACCTATTTACGAGGAACCTTGTTTTACATATTCAATCCTTAGCAATAAAAGTTAAACATTTTATAAATTGAACTACAAAATCCTTTGATATTTTAAAAATTGTATAAGAATTTGAGCTTTAAGCTTGTAAAAAAAAATCGTGCCTATGTATTTTTTATATTTAATTTTGTTGAAAATTATAGAAAAAAAATTAAAAATTAAAAATCAAAAATGTCTCAACAGCTCAAAACGAATTAAACAATTTGGAAAATTGTATCAAGTATAGGAATTGATAAAATAATCTTATAGTGTAAATTTAAAATACCTACAATTATTCGTTTTTGAATTACAACAAAATAAGAAATTCGCTAATTGAGAAATCGAGTGAATATCGCATGTTGTAAAAAATTGAAACGCTCGTAAAATTTAATTTGACTTTCCAGTAAATATTTATTTTTTTTTTGATAAATGTACACAAACTTATAAGGCATTTGTATTAAGTTTTCAAATCTAAGATTTAAACAGAAAAATTTTTATAAATTTCTACTCAAAATAATTTGTACATTTTCGCGTAATTTATCAAAATTTGAACTTGAAATACCTACTCATATTTCATAAAAGTAATTGTGACTGTATTTTTTATATTTTTTAACTACATTGTAAAAGATATATTAGCAGTCTTATATTAAATTTTAAAGCAATTATACCCAACAAATAATGTGTTATTCATAAAAAAAAAAAACTTATAAAATAGGAAGCTCAATATATTGCTAATCTATAGGTATCTATGTCACTGCATAATATTTTTTATC
>NC_042493.1:41779422-41780557 GCF_005508785.2 Acyrthosiphon pisum | reverse complement strand
TTCATATGCTTACTGTTTGTAAAAGTTGGTTACCGATTTGTCGCATAACAGGTGCGACTCTCTCTCTTCATTGTTTTTTGACCAAGCATAACTTAGCGGGTATTTGACTAAGAGACCCCGGACCGAGGGGGATCTCAGCTTTTTAGGCCCCAGATGAATTTCCACCATTAGGGAACCAAAGCCCCCACCCCCCCACATTTTGAGTTAAGTATAAATCGGCGGGAATTCAAGTTAAAGACTTCGGGCTAGGGGGGAACGCCTCTTTAAGTCGAAGACTACAGTTTTCCGCTTTAGGGAACGGGGGCACCCCCTCCCCCCATTTTGGAAATTTTTTTTTTGCTTGATTTAGGTCCGGGAGACCACTACGACGTACCCCGTCAAGGGGAAACTCTGGGTTTTGATAGGATTTAATGGGATTTTCTTAAATGTTGCTTTTTATTGATAAGGAGTTTGATAAGAAATTTAATGAGAAATAAAATAGCGAACGCGAGAAAAAGCGCGGAGAGCATAAGCGGTCGTGGAAGAAACGCGAAACGCCGGCAGCGCCCCCAGCGGATCTTATACCGTTATTAGCGTTTTATTATATAAGAATAAGAAGAAGATAATCAAATATATTGCTATAATTTTGGTTGTTTTCTAAATTATAATAATAAAAATGGCATGTTGTGTACCTTTATGTCCTTATAAGGATTTAAAAATTAGTTTGTTTGGTGTTCCTAAAACTTCTCCTTTAAGATATGAGTGGGAAAAAGTTTTGGGTGTTAGTTTTAAAACTAATTCTAAAGTATGCTTTAAGAAATATACTTCAAGAAAGAGGATGCAGTTGATACTTAGGAATCTGATGCAGTATTTAGCAAGTATACAGTACATTACCTTATAATGAAAAGAAGACAATACACATACATTCAAAATAAAAATAATAAAAACCTAAACACCACTAAAAAGAAATTGTCAAAATTAGTGACCACATAGATATTTTATAATATGTTAATTATAGGTACACTAATATATTATTATTATTAAACATTTTTGTTAACTTTGTTATTTGTGCTAAAGTGTTTGTATTAAAACTATTGTAATTATTTAATTAGAATCCAATCAGTGGATAACATTTATAAAAACTTGCGTCATCTAG
>NC_042493.1:41777879-41779372 GCF_005508785.2 Acyrthosiphon pisum | reverse complement strand
CTGTGTGTACTGTAAACATAAAGTTGATTATGTTTTTGGTAGCGTTTTTTAAAAGCATGTATATCACCAAGCTCTCGATTTGTTTCAAGATTATTTTGAGAATTCCCAAGTACTTGTGAGCGTCGACCAAACTCTTCATATGCTTACTGTTTTGTAAAAGTTGGTTACCGATTTGTCGCATAACAGGTGCGACTCTTCTCTCTTCATTGTTTTTTGACCAAGCATAACTTAGCGGGTATTTGACTAAGAGACCCCGGACCGAGGGGGATCTCAGCTTTTTAGGCCCCAGATGAATTTCCACCATTAGGGAACCAAAGCCCCCACCCCCCCACATTTTGAGTTAAGTATAAATCGGCGGGAATTCAAGTTAAAGACCTCGGGCTAAGGGGGAACGCCTCTTTAAGTCGAAGACTACAGTTTTCCGCTTTAGGGAACGGGGGCACCCCCTCCCCCCATTTTGGAAATTTTTTTTTTGCTTGATTTAGGTCCGGGAGACCACCACGACGTACCCAGTCTAGGGGAAACTCTGGGTTTGAGTTTTTGAGTTTTTGATAGGATTTAATGGGATTTTCTTAAATGTTGCTTTTTATTGATAAGGAGTTTGATAAGAAATTTAATGAGAAATAAAATAGCGAACGCGAGAAAAAGCGCGGAGAGCATAAGCGGTCGTGGAAGAAACGCGAAACGCCGGCAGCGCCCCCAGCGGATCTTATACCGTTATTAGCGTTTTATTATATAAGAAGAAGAACATCATTGAGGCAAGCATTAATGCACATAAACTATAAAGAGAATTCATTTTAATATTATGTAGAATTACTAAAACTATTATTTTTATTATTGTTATAGATTATAATGATTAGATATGGTTTACTTTACTTCAATGAGACGCCTAGACAGTAGGTATGTGTTATATTGAACGAACGATGACATCATTTACATCAATACCGGGCTCCATGTTTGAGTCTTAAATCATTTTCTACGTTTAATTTATTTCTATATTTAGTTTTTGTGTACAATAATGTACAATAAGTGGGTAAATACTAAATGTATTTTCACACACATATAGTTCAGTGTTGACGCAAAAGAGATTAGAAATTGTAGTGCTTGTGTGGACAACGTCGAGCATTCTTGTTTCACATCCAGCAAAAAATGTGAGATACGTATTTTTGTTTTTAAAAGCGGTCCATAGAGTAGTGGGCCGAGTCGCTGGTTAGGTCAATGGATTCTTTTGCCAAAATTGTTCTATATTATTATATAAAAGAATTATTGCACATATTAATCTGAATTTTACTCATAATATAAAAATAAATTATAAACTGAAAAAAATGTATAATTTATTTTAATTGCATTTTTTCTGATTTTAATTTTATTAATAATCAAGACGTAGGTATTACGTAAAAGTAAAATAAACATTATTATTATTATTATTATGTTGTGTTTTACTTATTTACAACAACGCTAGCAGCAGCGGGATGCAATCATGCCGTTATCAG
>NC_042493.1:41767658-41775799 GCF_005508785.2 Acyrthosiphon pisum | reverse complement strand
CAACTTTTATTTAAATATGATTGTCCTATCGGGCTATGTGAATATAATTTATAGGAGGTAGATGAAATTTCCAATTATGCTTAGTAAAAGACAGGGTTTAAAAAAAAAAAATGTTTTATAATAGGTATCTAGCTACATTAACAATTTAAAAATTTCTACAATATTATTAACAACTATTTCTAAGCATTAATTTCCAAGTAAATTTTATTCTTTTTTGGTTTTTATTACCCAATTTTTTTCTTGTTAGAGCTAGATGCCTAGATAATAAAATAGGTACTATTCTTAATAAATAATATATAATTAATCCAAATTTTAAATGTTAAACAATACTGTATGAATAATAAGTATATAGTTAATAAGCAATGGACAATTTTTAATTTATTTTAGATTGATTTTTTTTTTTGACAAATGTTTTTATAAAGCAAAATCGTATTGATTGTCTATTGATATTGTGTCAATTATTTGTATTATAATAAATTATTTATTTTGGATTAAAAAATAATTCATTTTTCCTATGTACGAGTAATTATTGTAAGATAGTTATGGACTCAATAATTTTTGGTAAACATAATTTTTAATTAAATTATATTAAATTTATATTTTAAAAAGCTTACATTTTTAATAGTTAATTAATTACTTACCTTCATAAATAATAATTTATTTTAAAATCTTTAACCAATACGATTTTGTAAGGTGTAACAAATTAGTATCAATATGTGTTTTAAGTTAGCCATTGATAAATATGTATCTCAACATTTTAATACATACTGCAATATGTGTAATTTTCAGTATCATTACTATCATTTAAATATGTATTTTTATAATTAAAATTTATAAATATCATTTTGTATTTCTTCTTATTATTATTATAGTAAAAAAAAATATGTATTTTAGTTTTATTATTGTATAACTCGACGATCATTATTTTATACTCAAAATTAATTAACTATCATTTTATATTGATTTTTAACTTTGCGATAGCCACTTTTTGTTAAATAATATAGTTCAATTTTAAATGTATAAATAAATTCATGTAACATATCATTGCTATGTCAATAAATTATGTCTAAATCATCCTGCCATTATAATAAAACTGATAAATGAATATTATACTATACTGTGTTGTTCAAGACAATAAAAACATAAATATATTTTTTAAAAAAATGAAGTTTTGGTTTTATTATTTATTTATTGCGATATACTCTTAATTTATACAGTTCAGTCATTGTATACAAACGTATAGCAATGATTTACATTGGGATAGGCAAGTTGTTCAATTAGTGGTAACTGGTTACAACTTTATTAGTCATATTAAAATTGTTCATCTAGTTACAAGACACTTTGACAATTTGTAACAGGTTCACTTACAGTATCTGGTTTTTTCTAGGTATATTATGATTTATAAAAGAAAAAAAAATGTCATAATTTATTATTATGCATATAAGTTTTCACTTTTTGGTTATGTCATTATATTTTTGTACAAATATTTATTTTCAAAAGCTAGGCCAACAACGTTTATTATTACTTGCATAGCTTTGTTTTCTCATTTAATATTACACATATATTATATATCAGGTTATCCTCAACTTATCCTGTTGCTAAATTGGAGTAGGTATTGAGGCTTCTCTAATTTATTTTTGTATGATGAAACACTTCACTATATATTTTAAAGGGTTGGCCAAATGAGAAAGTCTTGTTAGACAATTTTTAACTATAGTGGCGGTCCGTTTTTCTACCATATACGCTTCGTATACTTTATTGTGCATTAAATCTGAAATTAAGCCCATAATAAAGGCCATCACATCGCCACTCCACAAAAATGTTCTCTTTTTTCATTTTCCAATATTATGTGATATATGAAGTCCTTTGCTTTTCCTATTTTACTCAATTGTTTTACTCTAAAAACATCTGCAAATCAATCAAATCAAATCATCTGCATTCATATTTTAGAGTTCTCTGAGCCTGTAATTAACAATAATCGTATCTGATACATCTAACAAAAAATCTACAGCAGCATAATTAAATAAAAAATAGAAAACAAACAGAACAAAAATGAAAATCTTGACCAGACATTTGTGAAACGTTCAAACGTGCGTGTTATACTATAATCTAAGTGTGTCATATTTCTTAGATACATTTGTAAATTCAAGTTATTTAATTATTTATGCTGATTTCTTCAAGAAAATTATGACACAACTAAATATTTGTTTGTATCGAGGGTTTATTAAAATATTATGTATGACCTAGTTAAGTTATAACTAAGGCTAAAAAATTTAGGAGTTGCATATTTTTCTATAATATGCTCTAGATTATAGCTAATCAAGCTAGAAAAATCCATTTTATACAATAACAAGTTTAAAAATGGTTAAACTTGGATGAGTCATAAGTGTAAGGTTATATCATACTCTAGAGTATGTTAACTTTTAATTTATAAATGTTGAATCTCGTTTTGGTATTGTGTTCTGCGATGGATGTATAATTGACAATGGTTTTAATATTGATAATAGTCTGAAGCCTAGGCAATACATTTAAATGGTAAGTTGTAGATATTTGAAAATTGTTGACTTCATAATGACTTATAAGACTGGCAAAGAATTTTAAGCAAGAAGAAATCATCAAGATGCTTTATTGTGCATTAGTGAGACATATCCTTGGATATGGCTCTGAAGTATGGGATCCCTATACAGCAGGTAATTTTGTATTAAATAAAAACTTATTCAACAGGCATTTTTAGTATTCGCTAGATCCTTACTGAATATAACTCGTTTACTTCAATAATACTTCTGTAACTAAGGTCTAAGAGGCTATGACTGGATTTTTTAGCAGAACATAGACATGTTTTAAATTTACAATTGTTGAACTTAATTATCTCATAATTAACACATTTGTTATCTCACAAGTTCTGTAGCTTAATGCTCATTCCTAAGTTCCCATCTACAGTTTATAACACTATACTCCGTCTCAAAAGACAATAACCAGTGGTTTTCAATCAATGATTTTTGTCAGTGTTGCTCTTCTCCCACCAATGACCCGATGTTAGCATGACTATGTGGTTTTTGATGTGCCAATTCCATCATTCACAAACCCCAAAAAGTAATTGTTCTCTTTTGAGACAGAGTATTATACCTATATTATGAAATTTGAATTATCTTAGGAACAAACTGTTAAGACAGTTGATTACTATTACCAATATGGACCCTTTATTTTCTGATAAACTTTTGTTAATAGTTTGAAAATATATAATTCTCTATCCAAAGGGATTTGCCTTTGTATATCACTAAAAAAATTAAATTTTAATATAATATTGCATGATATTTTTGATTTTTGTCCAAAAAGTACATAGGTATTTAATGATTTCTAAAAAAAACATTGATTTTTATTAATTAATGACTTACATATTTTAATATACAACTTCATAAATATTGAAAATCAATTTTTATTAATACTATTTAGGTACCAGTATTTTAAAATGATGACATTAATAATAATATTGATAATGTTGAATTATTACCTTTTAAATGTAGCATTAGGTACATGAAATAAATTTGAATTATATTAAATTATATTTTTTCAACAATTGTATAAGTTCTGAATTTAAGTAAGTTTTTGTTGTATTGAACACCATCAATTTATAGTAAAGGTTAGTAGTTGGCACTAGACTTAATATACAAGTATACAACTGTCTCATATGTTTAAAAAATTATAGATTAATATAATATGGATTAAATATATTATGTTTGTATCTTTCAACATTTAATAATGAAACTTATTACAAAAATAATTTATGAACTCTAGAATATTTTCATAAGCGATATGCAGATTAATTAGGTAGGTAGCTATCACATTTTTCAACGTTAAAATTTATTAGAATGTTTGCATGATATCAATGTTGTTTTGGACCTGATAAATAGGTAACTAATAAAACCAAACTAAGTACACGTCTTGTGTGTAAAACAAATTGATGAAAAATAAATAACATTTGGAAAATAATAATTGAATTAATGATAATGTGCAATACACAAAAAACAATAGCAAAAATTATATAAGTTTACAGAGTACTGTCGTACAACATGCAGACGAGGGAATCTTTTTTATTTAATTTTATTCGTTTCTATGGTGATAAACAAAGCGTTATAAGAACAGCTTAAGAATAATTTATTTAAATAGGTAATTTATATAATAATGATTTATAATTAGAAACTATCATAAAAATAAAATAAAATAAAAAGCTCAAAAGTCGTTAGGGTTCTTTTGTTCTACCTCAAATATACGATCATCATATTGCATTTATCAACTATCATACTTCACGTTATGGATTTATTTGGTAGATATTGACCAATTAAATGGTTAATGATTGATAGATCAAAGTTATGTAAAAGTATTATTGAATTATATTTATATAAGTATTAATTTAACAATTATTTAATAAAATATCTTGTAAACAGTATATTTATTTTCATTTTTACTTTATATGAAGTACCTATTATTGTTTAATATTTTTAGATTCTGAGCGGAGCGAGGAAGCTAGTGGTTTTACAATGGTGTACCTATATAATATGTATTATACCTATATATATATTTTTTATCCTGTATACAAAATTTCTTCCAGAAGGAGTGCTTTGATTCATATCACCATAGCAATGAATAAAAAATTATAATATTAATTCAACTGTAAAGGCTATAATAAATAATATTAATATAAAAAATCAAGACTGACAAACCGTCTCTGCTCAAAATCGTTTCTCTTATACAATGATATTATATCATTGAATTCGAGTTTAATACAATTCATTACAGTGACCCACTTGTAACCAACTGTACAGCAGAGTGACATCCACCTACCACTTTTTTTTAACATTAATTATTTTAGTGAATTTTGTACTGACAATAGTGTTATTATGACGTATTATTGAATTATATTTATATATTAATTAGGATATTAATGTAATCATTTGTACATTTATTAATTTCCATTGTATATTATTGTTTAATAAACAATAATAATAATTCAATAATTCAATAATTAAACTTTAAATTTTTTGTCCGGATGAGGGGGAAATTGTCCCATTTGCGGGGAAACTTCCATCGAATCGAGTGGGAAAAGGAACGGGGGGAACGTCCCAGAATCATAACATTATATTATACTAGTTGAATAACCCGGCGTTGCCCGGGAAAAAAATTGTGATTAATTAACTCCTTTTGGGTATAATTCGCTCTGCATAGGTATGGAAGCAAAATCATATTATATTTTAATTTTTAGCCATCCTACGTGGCGTTGCCCGTGAATTTCGCCTTATTGTTATGCGAACAATATATTATTATCAGATAGGCAATCTACTTGCGGTAGGTTGCGGTCACAGTGAGGAGGGAGATAAAATATAGCCAATATTAGTACAGCTTTGTAGTTGAAAAAAATTTGTATACAGTGTACCAAAAATAGTATTGAAGTTATTGTTGATCATCCCAAATTTTTAGGAGTATTTAATATTTTTGAGGGGTTATTATTTTTATTTTTATGGACAAACCGGCATAATTGCACCTAGCTTTGTAAAATAATTCGCATATTATATAACTTGCAACCAAAGGCTTTGGTAAACCTAACCATAAATAGACAAAAAAAGTTTCAATCTCCATCGTGAATCTTAAGATCCCTGTTTTAACACCTCTTTAAAAATCGAATATCAGAAACTCCTTTCTTATTGCGTATCTAGATCATTATAGAGGGCCGCCGTGCAGCACAATACGTATTGGCGGCGAATAATTATAATTGTTAATTACTCCACTAAAACGCAATATTTTTGAAAACCATTTCTAATTGCTCGGTGAAAATATGAGAAGAACCTCTATTCCGAATTTCAAGTTCGTACGTTGTGTAGTTTTTGAGTTACAGCGATGAGTGAGTCAGTGGTATTTGGATTTTACTCGTATATATATAGGTAGATTGTTATTTCAGCACATTATATAACGCGTTTTCAATGTGCACCTAGTACCTACGTTTTCATGTTGAATATTTTTTTCTTTATTATCCTCCTCTGTAGACTAGCCATAACGAATCGCTTCAGAATTCGACCTTTCCATTTATATGACTGTGTGAACACCGTATCCGGTCGAATACCTACCTTTCCATGTAGAGTCTAAGGATCATTCATTGTTCTTTTGTGAATACACGTACTGACCAAATGTTGTAGATATCGTTACCTACCTACCTATTTCAGAATTATTCTTTGAACATGAGTATAAAAGATACGCCATAAAATATTCAACACAACTGTGTTCGGCCGTTGGAGTTTTTCTTGCTGGCTTAAATATTCCTTTTATTTGACCGCTATAATTTATTGCAGGACAAAAAACTGAAAAAATTATGTTTAAGAAAAAATAAATAAAAATTTTAGCCATAGCAAAAGAATCACGGAAAATAAGCCCAAGGAAAAAAGCCCAGAAATATAAATATAAATGTGAACACATGTACCTATACTCTACTCCTAATTAGTAATTACCGTGTACCTATAACAAAATATAATAATATATTATAATGAAAATAATAACTAATTGTATATAGTATATTGTATGAAATACGTATAGATTGTATATCAAATAAAAATATAAATATGAACACAATATCTATACGTCATGACTCATGATATATTGTGTTACATGTTTAAAGTTATAAGTACAAAAACATCAGTCTTAGGTACATACATATATTTATTTATTTATTTATTTATTTATTTATTTATTTATTTATTATAATAGTTAACGGACAGGCCCTTGACATTTATACAGCATATACTACTATAACAGATAATAATCATAAATAATAATAACCAGTAATATAATATAATTGTTAATTTTACAAGAGGCCAATATAGGAAATTTTATATACGGATACTCTTATGTAAAAGAAATAAAAGAAAATCTTAAAAGTTCAAATATAAATAATTGTATACACCTAAGACTGATGTCTTTAGACTCATAACTTATAACACAATAAATCATGACGTTTACATATCAATGTTGTGTACTTGTGTTCATATTTATATATATTTTTTTATATACAATCTAGGTATATTTTATAGAATTAACATTTAATCATTATTTTCATTAAAATATATTATTATATTTTGTTATAGGTACATGATAATTTACTACCCTTAAGAGTAGACTATACATGGTGTTCATATTTATATTTATATTTCTGGACTTTTTTTCCGCCTAAATCAGTGGTTCATAATTGGTGGTCCGTGGACTCATTTCAAGTAGTCAGCGATGCCGAAGAATGTTTATCATGATAATTGACAATCAATTTTATCATTTAAAACTTGAAGAATGAAATTAATGAAATTATATTTGTTAGCATTTACGAGTTAATGTATGTAATTATTCCATTATACGTTAATCGTTAATGGTTGATGGCTGGCAGCCTAATCTACGAAGCGATAGATAACAAATTATATACGGTTTATGCATATTAGATTTATATATATTAAATACCAAAATTTAAATTTGCATCTACTATTTTTTTTTACTAAATTAGTCATTAGAAAGCTAAAATATTTTTCCAAAATATAGTTATATATTATATATTACAGTTTAAACTATATTTATGATTTTATTACGTAGGTACTTATAAAAAACAAATGTGTAAGTATAAAGGAGGAGCAGTGGCGTATTTAGAAATCGTATGCCCTGGGTTCATATAATTTGTTGCCCCCTAAATTTAAACACTTATTTACCTAGCTTTTTTTATGATCATTAAAAAAATTTTTTACTAGGTACCTATAAAGTATTAAACATAATAATAATATAATATAATTGTCCAGATGCGATAGTTATACGAAAAGGTAAAATAAAATAAAATAAAATAGAGTATTTTCAAAAAAACAATAAAAACAATTTGAAATGTGTGTACCTACATAATATGAATATTTTATATTTTAAAACGATGTGAATAATAAATTGAAAGTATAAAACACAATTTATATGGTATAACTGTATGTCTGTATAAGTATATTAACAAAATGTTAACTGTTACATTTTGGAACATACAAAGTTACAAAATAATAATAGTTCTTTGGCTTAATAACACAAACAATTTTAGGTATTTATTGTTTTAATTTTACATAATCTATATAATAAAAAAA
>NC_042493.1:41759599-41767504 GCF_005508785.2 Acyrthosiphon pisum | reverse complement strand
TATAGCAGTTAGGCAAAGAAAAAATTAACATTTATTTTATACATTTCCGTCTCTTTGGCAAAATTATTTTAGTTGTCTTGTAGTCAGCTGACAATTGACATGACACTGTGAGTAATAAAAACAATTCGTTTAGTATATATATCGTATGAATTCAATTATTTAGAGAAATTAATTTTATTTCTATTCTTTGTATAATAGTGTAATATGTTATGACTAAGGTTCGGATTTGAATGCAAAAGACTTTTTTTAATAATAATAATAGAGAAATAATTTTTATATAAAAATGCGTGTCATTTAATATGTATAAGATGAACGTATTTTTTTTTGCCTTTTTTACTGATTAATGCCTTTACTGTGTTTAATTTTCAATCGATTAATACTTTAATACACGACATAATATGTATATTATACGTATTAACGGTACAAATCGCTAAGATTTTCTAATGACTGCATTGTCGGCTGTTAATTATTTTTAATGAGTTTTATTATCGGCGACATTTACAGATAATGCTAAATACTTTATTGAGTATTTGGTATGGCCAATTAATTTAATATTTATGAAAGTACCCATGCTACTTATCTATAGATTAAAATATGTTTATAATGCCTATATAGGTACTTACTAAAGATTCAAAATTGTTTGTCAGTCTGCCCCGATTACAGTTTCTATGTACAAAAATATTTTAAACCCAAACCATCAACGTTTTACTGAAGACAGTTTATCTAAGTACATGATAGTGATTTTTTTTTTAATAATCACTAGTTAAATATACAAACCATTTAATTTTTTAGTAAATTTTTTTTGTAATTGCTTTTTTGAAATTTTGAATGCTTTTTTACTGATTATATTGCCTTTAAATCCGAACCCTATAGTTATGATTTAGTTACGAATTAGTTATGATTAAAGATGAAGATCGAAGATTTGTTTTACCTAGGATATGTAGGAAAAACTTTTACAACTTAATATATTATACAGAATATAGATATATATAGAAATTAAGAAAATTATTTTAATTTTTGAATACATTTTTTAAAAACAATTCTGATTTTAAGACTTGTTAAAAAAAAGTTATATATTTTCGACACATATCCTAAAAAACAAGCTAATAAATTCAATGTCATGGTTAATTCATAACAGTAATCGAACATCTGGAAGTACATAAGCTAACTTTCAACTTATTAGTCTTATATTACCACAAAAAAAAATGTATATCTATACCTACATAAATAGAAAATAATCAAAAAATAAACAAAATTTAAAATGTTTATTATATACTACCTACCTAGTTATTAGTTGCGTTGGGTGGTGGCTCGATAATGGATAAATAGCCCATTGTAATTTTGATTGGATGTTATTTTTTAATAATAATAAATTAAATACGCGCAACAATTGTAATAGTTGACCAGGAGATTTTCGGTGCAGGTACACAATTCTATTGGCCAATAATAACCAGCGCTCGTTTACATTTAAAAATGTATCAAAATCGTTGTAAATTGTAATGTTTGAGAAAAAAATGTATGTACCTATGCATTTAAATTATTTAATAGTTTTCTATTTAAAATTAAAATTGTATTTTTAAATATTGTATAAAAAATACCTAATATTATTTAGTAAATAAATTATTTATTTAGTAAAATTTACAACAATTGAATGTATAAATGATGAATGGAAATGAAAATAGAAATGATGCAGTTTTCGTTGTATTCACTCACTAACTTGATTTTTTTTTATTGTATCTATAAAAGTGATGTCTGTCCAACCCCGCTCACCCTGCTCTGGGTAGCTATATAATATCGAACTTTCCAAAATCCAAATAATATCGATATTTGTCAAACCAATTATTTTAAAATATAAAAGATAACAATCCATTATACATTTCTGTTATGCTCTAATTGTATATTAAATCAGTGATGCCGTTGTCATAGGTTTTATTCTACGGCCCTTATTTTGATTTTTTTTTCTATAAATATTGATAAAAATTTTTTTGCCTCGTTAAGTTTGAACATTTATCACAAGGTTCATCATACCTAAGTAAAGTTGTTAGTTGACCAATTAAAAAATGTTGAATACACATTCAGCATTGTCACAATATTTTGTATGGGTTTTTAAAGTTAGAATAAACATTGTGAAATTTTAGCTAAATTAATTGATATTTACGATTTTGGTTGTTTTGTGGTACCTACCTAGTTCAAAAATATGTTATGAGATTTGAAACTTTTACGTACCTCCCTACAATTTATAAGTACAATGACAATTTAAATCATTTATGTTCATTTTATGCTATTGTATATTTTTACTTGTTAGTTTATAGTTTATACCTAGTATATAAATTATAAACTTATAATTCATATAATAATTAAAATATATATATAATAGGCTGACAGACTGTCTCCGCTCAGAGTCGTTTTCGTATGCAATGATTTATTATTGAATTTCTAATTCAATGCATCCAATATCCATTACACTGACCTATTCGCAACGACGAAGTACAGCAGAGTGGTTACCTACTTTCCCTCTTTTGTTTTTAATGTTTTATACTAACAACATGTAAATATAATAAAATAGAATTTACATCATGTTTGTCCAACGTCCGTCAGCCCAATATCCTTTTGCTGGCGGCAGTCAGCCCAAAGTCCATCAGCTTCCTAAACTGGTTGTCGGCTCAGCGTTATAAATTATTATATAATATGATCCCTTTCTGCAGCGTGCAATTCTATCGCATGTCTTTCATGTCGTCGACGCCTAAATTCCTGATTCACCTATTCCCAATTTGTATACTGCCATACTTACAATTCATTGACAGATCTATATAGAGCTATATAAGGTGGTGCATATATAATATATATATATATATATATATACTATATACTATATACCTGGGGTTTTTTAGTTTTTAATCGTTTTTAATTTGTTTTGTTTACGTATGTGTAATATTATAATATAGATTTTTAAATACAGTTAAATTTTAAAAATACCAGTCCTACTAATCACATCACCTTATAATATATTCAACTGTCTCCGTTCGTTTTTTTTATCCAATGTCCCACTAACTTGTCCCATTAAAATACGAGTTGTGATCGGGATGGATCCAGATAACAATCGGAATCGTCTGAGACTTCAACGTCATCGCTGCAGCTGATCTGTACATTTTTTATAGATAGGATGGCTTCCGCCGCTCGGACACCGTTTTGTCACCTATAGCTCCGGTGATTTTATATCTAATAAATGTATCTAACGCCACTGGCTCCACAGCCTGCACGTTACAACCTTGACTATTGAGGGAGGCACTGTTTCCGGCTTGAGCAACGGAATCCTATTCTGATAAACTGCAGCTTAAATATGTTTGAGTAAACCCCGGATAAATGTTTTATGACGAAATATAAATATTTTTTTTTTTGAAAATTTTATTTTCTAACAATAATTATAATAAGCTTGACAGTTCGAAATATTTTTCTGATTTTATGTTTGGAAGTTTACATATAGGTATTTCAAGGTACTTATAAAATATTTTTTATTAGTTAAATTTACCTAAAATAAATTGTCACCTCAAATGCTATTGTATATAATATAATATAATATGTGTTAACTGTTATTATACCCACATATACTAGTAAGTATACCTATGTATGTTAAAATTTTATTTAATTATATTACCTACAGGAAAGTACCTGTGATAAGAGTTATTATATATCTATACTACTAAATATCTGATAAATTACCGGTAAATATCAACCAAGACCCACAATAACCTACTTTTAGATATTAAATTATTTTAGCCTTTTTATTGTGCCTTCCACCTCGTTGTGTTAAGCAACGAATTTGTTAGACCGCCAACTAAAAGTAGAATGGTGTAAATGGTGGTAGTCCATTAAAATTTAAAACACAACACGACAATTTATTTGAAGTTTCTGGGATGGCGTAAACACAACATAACAATATACAACGTATTCAAATAATTGAAAATTATGATCATTAGCAATACATTAAGTAAGTTATAGTTAATTCAATTGTTATTAATAGGTGGGTAGGCATGTAAAAACGGTAAACATCCGTAGGTAGCAAACTACACGAGTACCATTTTGTATATCATGTTACTTGGAATTATTAATACATTGATAATATACTTCAATAATATGTTACTTATATTTTCAGTTTTAATACGTAGTATGTAACGTAGTACGTTCTCATACATTTCATAATATGAGAAAAAGACGGTAGAATGAAGGAAAAAAGAATTACACACAAAGGTATTTCTTTTAAAATGTACTCACAATGCCACAATGCACATACTACAAATACTATACTATAGGTATTTTTATATATATAATACTTATACATTACTTATACATAGCCGACCGAGGGATAAGGTATTGACGACCACACCATATAGAAAATAAGGTTAATAAAATGACAAAACATGGTTATACCGGTTTTCTTTCCAGCGGTGTACCTACCTATTGATCTTACAGACAAAGAAAACTCCTAACTTTTATTCGTTTCAACCCCCTACCGCATCGACCCAAGAGGTAATATATATAAGAGCCAGCAGGGAACAATTATTATGCAACACCTACATTATATCGGTGACATCGTATTGTCCGAAATGGCGGTAGTAACTGCAGCAAACTGGAACCAATACCTACATATTATTTAGTATAGATATAATTTTAAAAACTTATACAACGTGTATTTATAAATATTATATAAAATAAATATTATTGATATTCACAAATTACTTACATCGCCATTGACGGGAACAAACCTCCTATTTGAAAAAAGCGTAGTTTTCAGGAAACACAAAAAAACGTTTTTTCACATAGGAGGTATTTCCCCGGATGATTTGATGTATGTAACACATAGGAGATTTTATCAATAGATAGCTAATTTTTTTCTAAATTCAGGGATACCAAAACCCAAAAATCATCAATTTGGTACATAGGAGGTTTGTTTCCGTCAACGACGACATATTATTTATAAAATCATTATGTATATCATTTATGATATATATGACGTGTATATAGGTACTGTATTAGGTATATATTAGGTTGGTACTAGTCCTTATAAGTACTTACACTCACTTATCGTTTGAACATAAATTGTATTTAAATGTATTAAATTATTTTTGTCTTACATTGCCTCATTGCTGTACAGTATTCGAAATTATTAATAATAAATAATAGGAACCTAATTATATAAGACTTTATATTATTAAGCACTTTCAGTATACCTATACCTATTGGCTATTACAATTATGCAATAGGCAAATGAAAATGTAGGTAGGTAGGTACCTACTACCTATATACAAGTTCACAGCCCTCTGCCCACATTGCATTATATATTTATATTATAAGAAATAATGAGAAATTGTTTATACGAATATTGAATAATGAAGCTAAATTATTTATCTTAACACACCGTCTCACTCTACTGTATATTAACTATTATACATCTACCTACTGTAACCTACTAAGGTTTCAAAGTTACCTCGCCATTAAGTAAATAGGTAACTGCATTAGATGATATTGAATAGGTATAAATATCACATCTGAAGTTACTGATATATAATTTGTTGAGTTGTCGTGGTACCCGTAAGTCATCATTACCCCCTCTAGCAATTTTATTTTTTATACCCATATGTATCACCTACCCTCCCATATGTATGTACATATCTTCCTTAGAAAAATGTGTAACTCTTTCCCCGACACATAAAAACAAATCTCCTATCCGGATGCTGTAACGAGTAACGACGTCGATTGTTGGAATATCGATACGGTCCATAGAATTCACAAAAAAAGAAATATAAAAACGCGGTATAGGTACTGCTGGTAAAATAACGTTCAACATTTAATTTTTAGGAGTCCTAACATAAATCATTGGTTTTGCGTAAAATTCCTAATTTTCTTCATTTTTAAATTTTGACATCCCAAATAAAATAACTAGTTTTACATTTCTATCAGAAAAGATGCTGATGTAGAAAATCAAATCATTTAAATTTTTTACTAGGTATCCCAATTCCCAAATGATGATGTCTGGCAGAAAATAAAGCACACGTGCACGTAAATACAATACATTTATCGCTACGCTCAGAATCTAAAATGTAATACAAAGTTCCTCGTGAGTAGTTTATTCTGAAATCAAAAAATCAAAAAATATAAAAGCTCCATTTTTTTATAGACATTTTAAGTTCATATTTTAACGTAAAATAAAATTTTAAATTTTAATGATGTATAGGTACCTATTCTTGGACCTCAAAAATATTATTTGTAAAGAACTTTATAGTTTGAAATTTTTATGCTTATTATTATATTATACTCAATGATATTTTCAAAACATTTAGATTAAGTGTTAGTTGTTGCCTATTTGGCTACCTATTTATACCACGAACCTATATCACATCGTTCCATAAAATGTTAAGGTGGTATTGATTCAAAAGTTAATAACAATACAAAATTTAATAAATATTCACTATTTTAATAATTAAATATTAATAATATAAAAACGCAAATGTTTACGAAAAAAAAAAATAAATCAGCCTACCGTAATAGTACGTATAATAATAATTATTAATAAATAATAATAGGTAGTAAAATAAATTACTTGAATTTAGCAATATCATAAAACGTATCATGAATTAATATACTTTGTATTATTCAAATTATTAAATAGGCCGAAAGACTGTTTACGCTCTGAATCTTTTTCGTATTCAATGATGTATCATTTATTTAAAATTTAACACATGACGAAGTACACTAAACACTGTACACATCGGCGGAAATCCATTAAAATGTTCAGGGGGCTAAAATTATTCAACGTGAGCGGAAGGGCTTCGATCCTACCAAACTAAAAAAGGAGAGGGCTTGACGAACATTAGAAGCCCCCTCAAATTCCCCCCTCAGATTTCCATGAATGAGTCTGCACAGCACCCACAGTACAGCAGAACAATTTGGTTAGGTACCTACTTCCCCGCTGTGAAAGTTGTATAATTATTTAATATAAGTGACATGCAATCTGTTTATAAAGATTTTATTAAGTATCTATAATGAACACCGACTTCTAAATCTATTATTCAATATTATTAACAATACCTAATAAATAATAAATAATTTAAATTTTGAAAAATTAAAGGTATTTTAAAAGTGATGAAATTTTTGCTATTTTTAAACGGTATAATGAACGTTGTTATATTGGGTGTAATGGAAAAAACGCAACTACTTGCCCTTAGAAATATTGTCACAATTCAATTTTATTATAATTATTTTTACTCTAAAACCAAAATTGAGCGATTTGTACGTTTGTAAGACAAAGATAACATAGCAAAAACTGTTCCGCGCGGGACAACTTTTATCTTTTTGTGTTTGTAGTAGTGGCTCCAAAATTTCTGAACATATAGGGTGGAAAATTATCTATGCAGCATGTTTTAGATAATAATATACAATAAAAGTTATTTGCTTCTAAACATTTGGTTTTTATTGTTTTTTTCATATGTTTATAAAAAATGATTGGATAGTGTTATTAAAAAAAAAGCGCACGCTGTTATACGGTGCGAGAAAAGTTGTCCCGCGCAAAACAGTTTTTGCTATGTTGTAAGATGGAGACAACACATGCGGGTGTGACATCCTCTTAAATCATATATATTAATAAATATAGGTATTAATTATATATTAATAATAATTCTAATTCTAATTATATATCACAAACTACTACACCTAGTATAATATGATAGATCACCTGCTACACTAATGCCTTAATTTAAAATCAAAAAATTAAAAACTATAGACAAAAACGAATTGTTTCAAAACATTAAGGGGATTCGATACCGTGATTTTCTGTTTTCGTCTAACACTCACGTGACATAGTATTTTAGACGTGTTTTTTCCAAACATACCAATTGATGTAATGAAGCG
>NC_042493.1:41744633-41759432 GCF_005508785.2 Acyrthosiphon pisum | reverse complement strand
CGCTTTATTAGATCAATTGGTATGTTTGGCAAAAAACCCGTCTAAGATACTATGTCACGTGTGTGTTAGACGAAAACAGAAAATCACAGTATCGAATCCCCTTAATGTAAAATAAATATATTTATATCTCAGCTTTCCCAAATTTTCTCCAACAATTAAAATATAACAATTATTTAATTTATACTTTTTTTATATTATTTATCGGGATTTTTGGAATAAAATTACAAAAATAGGAACGTCGATTTTAAGTAGATTTGAAGAAAAATCTAAATCTGTTCTCTGAATTATTATACCTAGTTTTATCAATTCGTTGAAAATAGGAAATATCTAGATTCCTGTGTTTTTGCGTGTGTTATTCGTTGACAAATATCATTGCCGTCGATCACTTTTAGACTATAAATATTACAATAAAGGAACAAATAACTAGTCACTAAGGTCATAACAGAATATTAAATAATAATTAATAAACACGTTTGCCACGTCCACTTCCATCTAAATTAATCGCTCAAACAAATAATAGGTAAGTACGTTTTTATTTGAATGCACGCATCACAATACATGTAGCATGTATATTTTTAAATATGATTAAAATATCAAATCCATCACTTATTCGTATTGTTAATTAATCGTTTATGCATAGTAGGGATAATAATTATTAGATGACTCTTTTTTTTTTTAAATAACTATTTATTTTTTTATTTGGCGCGTTTTTACTCTTGGAGGGGAGAATATTTCACTTTGGTAACTCAATTAAAACTACATAATGACCGATATTGTCACAATACAAATATTTAAACTATTTAAATAATTGTATTATATTTGATTTTAGTTATTGCTTCTTAACGACTAAATAATTTAAAAGAGACGTAATTAATGTTTGTATATTAATTATTTATATCTAAAATGAATTATAGTTAAGCAAAGACGATTGACAATATAATGTATTATTAAAATTATTAATCTGCGTGGGTTCAACCAATTTTTATTATATTATAATATGTCATATTGTTATATTGTTCTAATCCAAAGAATATTTATCATATAAGCTTGAAACATTCCAATTTTACAATAATAATCATTTTTACAAACAATGATAATTTAAAAATATTTTGACTATTTTTAACCTATTTACCTATTAAAGTTTGATTGATTTTTTTAACATATATATGTTTTTGGGCTAGATACACGATGAAATGTTTCCGACGGATTTATAGTAAAGTTGTCGATGGTTACTTATTAACAAAAAGATATTTATGATTCATAGATTTTCCTTGTAGAGGAAAAAAATCGAGTAGCGGGCTATAGTTTTTTTCTTTATGTTATTAAAAATTTTTTACTTGGCCAAAAATTTTAGAAAATAAATATGCACATTTCTTATGAAAATGTTAAGTTTAAATGTTGATTACATTTTAAATCTATATGAAAATTAACGGTTTTAGTTATTTTATTGTAATTCAAAATATATCAATCATATATTTTACCATAAAAATAGGCATCTACAAACATTACGAACATTTTTTTCGAATTTTGTATCAGAAAAAATAAATGCATATGTAATTTTAGTATTAAAAACTTTTAGTTGTTGATTTTTGTTTCTATCAAATTATTATTGATGTAAATTACCATCAAGTATCTAACTTATTACAATTAACAACTACTATAGCCAGGAATGGATCTAGAAATCTGAAAGGGGAGGGGGAAGACCAACATTATTTTCAGAAAAAATATAATTACAAATTTAGTACCTCCATAATATATTATGGATAACGATATCACAACAAAAACCCTTCGTAAGCTACATGTAAAAATGGCTAAGTAAAAAAAAATATAAAATCTTTAAAGCACTATATAGATTTGATATCTTGAATAAATGTTAAGTATATTGAATTTAAGTAAACTTATTTTGTTTTAGTAATTTATTTACTTGGCGAAGAAACAAAGTGTGATGAACAAAATAAATAATAATTAAATGGTGAAGGATTATTAAAATATAATTTATTATTATTTTAAAAATTTTATTATTAATATTCATTTACTATTCTAAATAATTCCTCACCAAGTAAATAAATTATTGAAACAAAATAGGTTTACTTAAATTCAATATACTTAGTATTTATTCAAGATATCACATCTTTAAAGATCTTATATTTTTTTTACTTAGTCGTTTACGAAGAGTTTTTGTTGTGATAGGTACCTCTAATTTTTATCGTCAATTCAAATAACGATAATGTATCTATATTTTTATCTATAATATATTATCTATATATAATAAGTATATACAGTATATTGTATAAAGTACGGACAACAATTGTTTGTGTAAATACTGAGTAAATATTTAGTATTTACACAATAATCTTTATGAACGGTAATATTGTTTAAAGTACGATAATTTTGTCATATTTTCCCCGATGACTAAATAACAAACATTGGCAACGCTGATGCGATGACGACTACGACAACAACGAAATTTTCACATTGATTGAACTTAAACATGTAATATTCTAATATATAATATAGGTATAGCATATGTAATATTATATAGGTGCAACCTGCCTAAGTATACAAATTGGATCCAAAAAAAAAATATTTAATTATTTAAGGGTTAATATTATATTATATTCTTACCAGTTTGTACCCAAGGGCTATCTTATAAGTTTGCCTAGAATCTAGGCAATCTAGTATAGATTTATATTTAATAATATATTATATTATATTATGTTTATAAATTATAATTTAATATGTTTTCAGCTATGGTTTAACAGTTTCTCCATTAATGTGTCATGTATATTATGTTGTACGAAATCAATTAAACAATCGTTACCATAATAATACCCAGATATTATTAACGGTAAAATATGTTATTGACAAAAAAGAATTTCGATGAAAAACACACTCCTGTTTAATATTTACCTATTAATTATTACATATAGTTGGTATAGTAAGTTAACCATCCAGAAGTGGTATTAATCACATGTTATCCATTCTAATTTGTACTGTTTATAAATTATTTTTGTTCATAATGTTCGATTGTAAACTATTTATAAGTTTGGTTCACAAACATAAGGAATTATGGTATAAAAACTGTAAACGTAATAATTTATTATAAAAGCAACATTATTCGCAAGAAACTGTGAAATTATGAAATTATGAAATAGCTACAAAATACAAACTCTACATGAGTATTAAAAGCTTAAATGTATATACAGGTGTTCCGTGAGGATATACCTACCCATTGGCTGTAGAGGGAGGCTCCCCGCCCGGAGAAAAACAGGTTTTTCGCTGTCCTACCTATAAACTAAATAAATGATTAAAAATCATGAGATTAATGAAACTAAAATGTTGAAAGGTCAACATTTTCAGAAAATTTAACTCTATACAATGGCTATCTTAAATTGTTTCAAACATTTTACCAAAAAATTAATTTAAATAAAAAATAAAAATTCAGCCTGGGTGTACTGCTGTGAATACCACGAGAAACATAAAATATGAACATTAATTCTCATTGACAATAATTTCATTTATTTTTTTACTTAATACACTGTAAGTGCTCTAAACATAGGCACAGCCAACCTAAAACGTATACCTTTTATATATACTTATAAGAAATTATTAAAATTATTAAAAAGAGAACAATTATTATAGGTAAACGTTACAATTGTAATATTGTAACTTGTAACTTATTTGATCTCGATGTACGTGGCTGCTTATGTTTGAAAAGTTTGACAATATTAGGTTTTGTTTTTGACGACTGGGGTTGGAAGTCAGTTTCTACATTGATGTGGTTTCGGTATTTGGTTTTAGTTGCAGTGTAGAAAATCCTAATCGAAATTTGTATAAGATTCAATTTGAAATCAAAAAAAAATATTTTCTTATGAGCCGCTGTGTTCTTGAAAAATAGGTACTCTCGGTGCCATGAGTCACCGCTGTGCACCGTTTAGGAACCATTACAGTCAATAATAATAACTGTAAGACAGAAATTAAAATTATATTAATTAATTTTTTTACTTAATTGTCTACAACAATTTACGTATTGATTACACTTTATGTTAAAATTATAATAATTAAATTCATTATTATAATTTATAATATATTATCTACTATCTGTTATAATATACTAGTATACTATAGGTCAGTGTTTCCCGAACTTTTTGCAATGGCGACCCATAAATTTAATCTTTATGAGGTACGCGACCCCTTGCTAACAAAAAAATTCAAGTGTGCCATAAATAAATAATATTTTTATTATTAATAATTTTATCATTGAATTTTTATAAAATACAATACTTGATAATAAATACATTATAAATAAATAAAATAAATTATAAAAAAATACAAAAATACTGAAACAAAAGTAATCGTAACCGCGAGTCGCGACCCATCAAAAAAATTTCGCAACCCATGGTTTAGGAAACGCTAATATAGGTGTATACTATCTGCGTCTCAAATTGATAAGATCAGGTTTCTTGCATGTTGAATTCGAACATTTCGGAGTTCGGACGCAAGTTATACCTACCTTCTAGTCATGACTCTAGCCAGAGGTGGTGGTGAGTCCAGACACTTGGGTGTCCCAAAACTTTTAAAAATAATTAGGTACCTACACATCTTACAATTTTTTAGTTAAAAACATATTTATACTCTAATTTGTCGTAGGTACTACTACAGTCGGCCAAGATAAAAATTATAATATTACGTATTAGCTTGTGATAAATGATAATGTAAAGTAATAATGTCAGTATAGGTAAATAGATAGTAACGATATAACGACCATATAAATATCATATAGTTTCAAAATTATTAACATTGTGTCTCAACTAATATATTAGATTATTAATTATTTATAATAATATTGTAATTATTAGTGTATCTAGCTAGAACCGGCCGCAGTCGCTATGCGAGAAATGTTTACTTGGGTAGGTACCACCTACCTACCGCGCGCGTCGTGAAATTAAACAGTCCTGTGACGAACAGGGCGGCGCAAACAATAAAACACAAAATTGACGAGTGGACAAATTAACAAAAACAAACGAAATTTAATAAAAATTGCCAGTTACAGGGCGCAAATCATCGAAAGAAAGCACAAACAGGACGCCACGGATTCGATTATAATATAGGTGTATTAATATATTATCGCCATGAACGGAAGTGATTGCGACGAAAATAATGCATGCGTCCTGATGCCGCTGAAAAAGAAACGCTGTCCGCGGGAACCGGAAGACGACAGTGGTCCGCCGGCCCGCACCGCTCGGTTCGAGGATTCGGTCGAGTGGAAGTGGACGAAATGTACAAGTGAAGGCCTTTTCCGGACACTTGGCCGGTACTACGATGAGACGTGGTTTCCAACCGCGGTTAACGAGTGGTGTCAGTTGTACTACCGGTGCAACCACGTAGCCGACTACTGGTGTCACCGGGACGAGTGGCTGGCCGGTGACGAGGAGATCCGGCTGGCTGTGTGGGCTGAGATACTTAGACACCGAGACCAACATGACGCGGACCGCGCCGAACAGTGCGACACCGACCTGATGTACGTCGACGACCGAGTGGACGCCGCCAAGGTCAGTCCGTTATCACAATGTTAAGGCTCGTGTATACATATTTTTTCGTTAAGACAGGTGACTTGAACGCCTGACAAATAATTTCTTCACCCTATTACTGTGGTTGATTTAATAATACATTATTATGTATCTTATGCCCTTGTACACTTGTACGCTTTAATGATAATAAATCAACTAGTTGTCCAAGATAAAGATTTTTGTATTTTTAATAAATATATTTGTACGAAATGTATATGCCATGTTTATATGTAACCGCAATTGCAACCATTTAGATAAAAAAAACAAAATTTTCTTTTTTCATAAGCTGAAAAAAAATCATGCTAATAAAATGAAAACAATACAAAATTTAGATTATATAAGTGTATCTTGGTTTTCGTGTACCTACCCACCTAAGTTCACAGCCAAATTTGCGTCGATTTGCAAAACTAATTCGACTAAGGTGGACAATTAATGTGTGGTGGATTGGATTTTGGATATAGCAATATAAATGGATATAAATCAAACGTGGTTGAAATTTTAATACTTTCCTGATATCTCCAAAAACAATTTTAAATTAAGTAGTTTTTGAGTACCTATATAATATCTATAAATATACATTCATCTCTTATTTCAATTAAATCTATTAATTAATTTACTATACTTTAGAGGACTTTAGTTAATAAGCTAGTGAACCAAAATTGATAATTTACACCATCAATATTTTCAGAAAAAAAGTTTTACTAGAATCCATTAAAAAATATAGTTGTTGCCATTTAAAATAATTCATTTGATTTTTCTGTTGATACCACTACTGAATTACGTGCTTAAAAATTTAAAAATTTGGATAAAAGAATGCGCCTTGGTCAAAAAAAGAAACACTTTTTTATTTTTTTTAAAAATTTCCTTATTATCGATTCATAGATTGATTAATATTAAAAAAAAAACCCACCCGTATAACACTAGATTAAAAATTCTGATATTGTGTACCCGGGCACCTATTTTGTAGTACTTTAAAATACAATTATTATTTGAAAACACCAGAACGAATCAATATATACTTATTATGTTTAGTGGGTTATCTTTTTATGATAACCCAAATTATTTTTATAAACAAAAAAATGTGATCATATGATTTGATATCATCGCCATATCATTTTTGTTCAATAATACCCAATTCCGCCTATTCCTATTTTTTAACGCGTCCACGCACCTTGTATACTGACTGCATATTGTTGTCATAGATAATGGAAATACACGGGGCCCTGAACGAGGCCAACGATCGGATCGACCTAAAACGTAAGGACGTGCAATCCCCCTGTGTCGAGAAACCGAACGCCGCGGAAAGGAAACGGGCGGAAGTTGAAGCGGCCGAGATAGCACTGGCTGACCCGGACGAGGAACCGGACTGGGTGGAAATGCGGCGCAAAATGCGCGGCTCGTTTGCGGCATTAAATCTAGCCCGGTGCGATGTCAGCGCCGAACTCCTGGACCACATCATGATTGAGCTTTGCAAGTATTGGGCCAACGCGCCAGAACTAGAGCACGAGATCGATCCGCTGCTGGAGCGGAACATCATGCGTGAGGTACAAAATTTCCGATACAAACTCTTCAACGTGGCCGTCGAGATCGAACCGGAGCTCGAACTGTCGTGCCCGGAAGTGGAGGAACCGGAATCGTGCAGCATACGACCACGATCGTCATCCCTGCCGCCGCCACCACCACCGCCGTCACCCATCTGCAAGAAACCGAAACCTAGAACAGCGAGCTGTCGCATTCGCAGACCGGCCACCAACAAGTTGGCCGAGGCCAGGGCTCGGCAAAACCGTGAGAACGCGGCCAAGGGTCAATGTCGTAGGTAAATCTACGACCGACCGATTTTCAATAGTCTAAATTTTACTCTCGAGTTGTACGCTGGGACAATGTATATTTTAATAACAAAATTGAATTTTAAATTGTATGATATCTCACGTGCATTTTGTCGAGTATGCAGTAATCGGCGGTACAGATTTATGGGTTTGGCGACAATCCTATTGGATGTTTTAAATTCAGATTTGAATTTGTCGTTAACTATCTACTTTAAATTGACTTTCACACATTGTTGAAATGAAAAAGCAAACGATCAACATTTTTAATTAATAATAATAATAGGTAATAACTCATAACTAATATTATAATAAACTTGAATATTAAATTGGTACAACCCCCGTATAAATATGCTCAAATTATTTTTACGAAATTCTATTATTTATGCAAATGTATAAAAATATTTAAAATGAAGAATAATTAATATAAAAAAAAATAATATAAATATTATAGTTTATATCAGTGGTTTTCAACCTTTTTCACATTGTGGCACACTTCATCTCTTACAAAATTTTCGCGGCACACCAATTCATATAAATATATAATTATAATACGTGAAGCATATGATGAAAATTATAAAACTAGGTATTAATAGATTTATCGCGGCACACTCCAAGGGTGTCGACACCGCGATTATATAATATCATAATTTATTTGATTTTCAATTAAATGTCTTCTAAAAGTCAAAAAAGTCACCTCAAGAATACAATTCTAATGTTCGAACAATATTCTTCTTAATTTTTATAATATCAATATAAGTACCTATACATATACCACTATACTAACTTTGTAAGTACAAAATAAAAATAAAAAATGTACATGTATTCTCAACTATAAATTATATTTTTATTTTTTATGAAATGTATTTCACTTTGAAGTGTATCATAACTTATTTATAAAATATTAATTGTATAAAAATAAGTATATTATTTAAAAAGTCCGAAAATAGTTCAAAATACTTTTTTAGTATTCTAAATAAAATGTTAGTTATTTAGGTATCTCCAAAGTAACGAGTACCTACACAATGTGTAACCACGTAGGTAATAAAATAACAAAACAAAGTAGTGTTTATGCGATAATTTATTGTGCTTGAAGAGAATTAGTCTAAGGAATAAAATATACACTTTTTAATGAGCTAAATTCCGCTCTGAGAACTCGGCTTTATCGTTACTTGAATCAACATTATTTGGTATAACATAAATTTGAATGTGAATAGTAAATTTCATTGAATTGATACTTAACAATTTTAACAAAAATGTTTTGATTAGTATTATAATTTATAAGTACAGCCTTAAAATAAGATAAGTACATTTTAAAATACACTTACTGATTAGTGATTTCAATATTTTTAAACAATTCTTATTTTAGTAAGATTAAATCAGTAAACGTATTACAACTAATACAAGAGATAACTAAACTTATTATTTATAAGTCACTCTAATCCAGATGACCATGTTACTGAATTTGCTTTCAATCACAGGTCATAAAAAACAAGATTTATCAAGTCTTTCTGCATTCATATTTCATATATATATAATATTATATTATTGTTACATTTATAATAAATAGAAAAATATGTTGATCAGGTAGGTAATACAAATTATTTGTTTATTGTTATAATATTATGTCTATGACATGTATATGTTTATGTCAATTACTGACTACATAAATGTTGGCAAAAGTCATTAGATAATATTAGCATATAAGTAATACCTATTCATAATTGTTACATTGGACTTGGCTTAAATTTATCAGCAAGAATCGACAAAAATTGTAAACGAGAGATAAAGCCACAATTTAAATCTAGAATTTGGCGATCAACAAAATATTTTTTTGAATAAATTGTATTTTCATTCGGTTCAATTGTATTGCAACTTCGTATCGAAATAGCCGTTTCCGTTTGTATGGTCTTCAGTATTTCGATAAATTTGAAAATGTTTGGATGGGACTCATAGAATTTTGCACTGAACTGGGAATGAAACGATTCGCATGCATCAATTGTGTAATCAAAACTAGAACTTTGATCTGCCCAGATTATGGGGGGGAAACACGAATTTTCGTCGATATAATTTTCCACCAGACAGTCCAAAAAACGTACTAATCTGTCGTCAGATGGCTGTATCTCGGCGAGTTCGGTTGCAAAACAATCACCTACCCATTGTGCATCTAGAAATGGCAGTCCGAATAATTTTGTTAGATAATTACTTATTGGCGTGCTCTGGACGTATTCAGTAGAAAGCCCGTGCCGATGGATCATTCTGTACCAGGCTTGTCCTAGACGAACTCTGCAAATCTTAACCGTAGTTCGTGGCCAGATTTGATGCACTGCGTTGTGTAAATTTTTCTCAAAGTCTACGTACACGATTTTTATGTTGAAATCGTGGTTGAAAATCACACAGTAGTTTTGAATTGTTTGGAATACTTGTTCGTATGAATTTTGATACTTGTTCGGTAACAGTGAAAACAACACCGGAATGCGATAGTTGTTCTTTAAAACATAGACCGTAAATAATATATAAAAAATATCTTTTCCATATCGCAATGTACCATCCACGTATAATGCATCTGACTCACTGATAAATTTCAAATTACTTTCCGTACAAAATATTATTATTTCTTTTTCGTGGTCGTTTAATAACAAAAATTGATCATTTTCATTTGTTTTTATATTCATAAGCCCTAATGCTGCATGCAATTCCCGTCTGTTATGTGGTAATTTAAGGATTTCAGAATAACGTGGATCATACATATTTGTGTTAATATAAGCAACATCGGTATATTTTTTAATTATATTGGTACTGTAAATCGGATTTTGTAAATGGTGAAGCAAAACCGGATGAGAACCGTGGATATCATCAACAGGTTTATGATTTGATGAGTTACTTACATTATTCTGATCATTTATTATCGGATCCGGGCTATGATTGTGTATCAAGTTTGAACTTAAAATATAACGACTATTATTGAAACATTTGGCATAAGCATGACATTCTCTGTTTGCAGTACACACATAACTTTCAACACCATGAGGTAACATTTTATCAAAATCAAATTTATAATTATTAATTACAACAATTCGTTTGGTTTTTTCACTCATTATAATATTTGTACGGTAATGTAACATATGGTATGATTATCGCAAATACGAAAATAATCGTTGTTGCTAACACGCGGGCACAGTAGGTACTGATTGACTAAAGAGTAAATATTTTCTAGAATTAAAGGAATACGAATTGAAATAGACAATAGTTATCACTTTTCATAAGACATTATAGTCATGTATATTTTCCTTTGTATTGATTTGTATAGGTACCTACCTATATCAGAGCATTCGAAGCAAACGCGTTTTTTTTTTAAATTTGATGATAACCGTAAATATTTTAATACTATGGCTACATATTATTATAACAATATCTACTCGTGTTTATAACTCAATATGTTTAATTATTGATAAACTTTGGCATTATTATTTTCGGAGTCATTAATAATGTTCTATTCTATCGAACCCAATCATTTTTAATTCATTTAATTCATTAAAAATCTTCCGTTTAAATTATTTGTTTAAGTGCCTATATCTGCTTATTTCAACATAGATTATCTATATAATACCTGGTTGAATTTAATAATTAATAATATAGGTTCATATTTACGTCCTAAACGATAAATTAATGATTTCGTATCTATACTATTTGATAGTTATAGGTTCATAAGAAAATATATCTATACTCGTAACTATAAGTAGGTACATTATTATTATATTTAATAAATAAAATAATCTTAAATACTCATAGAAAAGCATGTAAAAAGGTAGGTGTATTATCATTTTTAACAATTAAAAGTATTTAAAATATTAATAAAATAAAACATTAGTATAAGTTAATATTGGGTAAAATTGTATGACCTACATCAAATAACATAAGTACTATTAATTTCTTTAATGTTATATTTGATATTATCAGTTGCGTTTCAATAAATTACATTTTATCTTTTTGATGATCTGTAATTTTTTTGGTTTAATCAAACAATCGATACCTATAAAAAAATATTATTATGTTTTAATTTGCAGTTCTTTTAATTTTCTTTATGAAGGCGAAAATATTAGATTGTACTTAAGTGATAAAAACGAATTCAATTCAAAACGAAGAAATTCTTTTATTGCATATCAACTTTTAGCTGCACATTTCAGTTTTCATTTTCATTTATTATGTAGGGTAGGTTACAAATACCTATTACCTACTACCCAGGCACGTCGTTAAGAGGGGGCTTTAGGGGGCCTGGCCCTCTAAGAAAAGTCAGTGGCCCCCTTGATTTTTATTTTAGATTCTGAGTGGAACGATGAATGTATTGATTTTACAATAATGTGTGTTTTTTTAAAATTTTTTTTTGTGTCTGTCATCACCTTTTAGGACAGTAAAAGTACTTGGATTTTCCTCAACAGTACCTTTTCTGATAAGAAAGTGAATCTAGTTGGTACTTTGGGGATCAAAAGTAAAATTTTTCCAATAATTTTCAAAAGCGCCATGAAAAACAAAAGAAAAATTAAGGAAAAACGGGCATTTTTACGCAAAATCTGTTTTCGAGAAAATTGATTTTGGTTTTTGGTGTAACTTTAAAACGAATGACTGTAGATTCATGAAATTTTCACTGGTTGTTTATATTTCCATTTTCTATACATGATAAAATTTTCAAAATATTTTGATTTGTTTTGAGCTGTTTACGGACAATTTCAGTTTCCGATTTAATTAGTTTTTTTTTCTATGAATGTCAATAAAACTTTATTTGTTGAGTAAAAATACTTGAAAATTTAATACAAGGCTCTTAATATATTATTACAACGACATTTGAAAAATATTAAAAATCCTTAGTCACAGTTTTTTTTTTATTAGCATTTAAAGTTCAAAAATTGACAAAATATGTAAAAATCACGAAAATTAGCAAATTATTTTAAGTTAATAATTCGTAAAAATTTTTCTTTTTAGAACTAAAATTTTTAAATGTAATACAAGATTCCTTACAGGATAATCTACCTTTATCAAAAAAAAAAATGTCTATAAGAAACTCAAATTAAATTTTTATGACCGTTTGAAATTCATATTTTTACAACATTTGATATTCACTCGATTTCTCACATAACGATTTTCTTATTTTGTTGTAATTAAAAAACGAGTGACTTTAGAAACTTGAAAATTTCACTGAATGTTTATATTAGCATTTTATATATACGATAAAATTTTGAAAATAATTTGACTCTTTTTGAGCTGTTTACGGACATTGTAAGTTTTCAGTTTTTTATAGTTTTTTTTTCTATAAATATCAATAAAGTTTTATCTATTGGGCCAAAAAGCGTAAAAAATTAATACAACGCTCCTGATATATTGGTACAACAGCAGTTGAAAAATATTAAAAATACATAGGCATAATTTTTTTTTATAAGCATTTAAAGATCGAATTTTTACAAAATTTATCAAATTTAAAATTGAATAATTATTTTGTAGTTAAAAATTTATAAAATGTTCAAATTTTTTATCTAAAGATTGAAAATTTAAAACAAGATTCCACCTAAATATTTAATTCTGTTACCAAAAATTCTAAGAAATACATAAGCACAGTTTATTTTTATAGTCATTTTAAGTTCAAATTTGGACGACATTACATATTAAAAACCTGGAATAACTATTTTAGTTATTTTGTTGTGATTGTATAATATTATTTGTGGGTACTTGAAACTTCTAAAGTATACTATTATATATCTATGATAGTACCACGGTTTGTTGTTGATGTATAACGCGTTACCTAATGGATATTGTGATATGATTAATTTGAAAATTATTAATAATACTATAGATAAGTATAACTACAATAATATGTATGTCTAATATCTAGACTGACAAACCGTCTCCGCTCAGAATCGTTTTTCTTATACAGTGATATTATATCATTGAATTCAAATTTAATACTATCCCTTATACAGTGACCCACTTGTAACCTACTGTACAGCAGAGCGACATCCACTTACCCACCTTTTTAAATATTATAGTGTTTAATTATCCCAAACCGGCTAAATCCTAAATGTATATTAGATGATACCTACTCCATATAGTTAACGATTGATTAACAAAATTTAAATTTCCGAGATTCTATTTTATAATACCTAACCTAACCAATAATATATTAATGTCATTTTGGATATTCTAGCATTAGGTAGGTAGTAGGTAGATATTAATCTGTATAATTAATAGATGAATATTAGCCATTAGGTACTATATACTTTGAATTTTCAAGACATTTTGTACTATAATATTGTTGATAAAGTTAAGTGCCAATTTTATTTATTTTTATTATTAAAATGATAATTATTTAATATTGTTTTAGTGCATTATAATTTGCACACTCTCAACACTATCTGTATTATCTAACTATCTGTATAAAGTATAATAATATAATAATATATTATATTATAATATCGAAGGTACTAATGTATATGCTCCGGTAAATGATGTTATATCGGAAATTCGTTATTCGCCGGTTATTAATGTTATTATTTACCTATGAATGTGGGAATTATCGTTATTTTCTAGTGAATAATGCTAATAACCGTATGATTTGGGAAATGTTGATTTGATTATAAAATAGTATTCAACGAGCAGTGATAAGGTGATCGTTAAACTCACGATGTAGAGAAGAGAAGGTGATAACACTCCGAGAAAAAGTGGCACAATTTTTGACGGCACAAATTTAGTTAACATGAATACCGCTAGGCACCGCCACATTACTCGAAGACCGGTTATATTAATTATTTGCTATTATGCCATTATGGTGCATTAAAATATAGACCATACTAATGTATAATATTGTTCGAATTTAATAATTCATATGAAATATGCTTATATCATATTAGCAAGTTGGTATAAATAAAAATTTATAGTATAAATAAAGTCACGAATTCAATAAAATAAACATATAGAGGTAGACTTTCAGCCATAACAAATAGTATTTAAAATAGAAATCCCTTCCCAATATTGTTCCAAATTTATTAGAATTATTGTAAGAACTATGACGGTCCATTTAAATGTCTACTATTGACTGTTGAGTTACCAAACAATAAGCAATATATTGAGTTTTAAAAGTTTAATTGGTAAATTAAATAATTAAATATGCCAAATAAATGCTATGTATCAGGCTGTAAGACAGGATACGCTAGTGGAAGTGAAGGAAAAAATATTTCATTGTTTAGAGCTCCAAAGGTACTGTAACTATATTATAGACAAAAAAATATTTACATGATTTTTTATAAATTTAGTAGGTAATTACTAAATAGTATTACTCCACAATAATATGTTATTTAGTACCTACTAATAATGTATACACATAGATAAATTATTTATTATTTTCAAGATGTTTATTG
>NC_042493.1:41729202-41744044 GCF_005508785.2 Acyrthosiphon pisum | reverse complement strand
TTTTGCTATAATTATCAATTGTTAACTTTTAGGCAGTTGAATAAAGTATTTCATAAGGCAATAAATTATTTACAATATGAATACAATACGTTAAAATTATCTTATTGAAATACCAATAAATAAACGTAGGTACGCACAGGTATCTTCCATCATAAATACAATATTTATTCATTTATTTATTGCAATAAAACACAATACACCTGGTGTCTAAAATATAGTGTCTAATGCAATTATTCAAATACCCGGCCTTCGAAGCTTGTGGTGCTCCCGGTGGATATTATTTAAACTACAAATTTGCCGTCGAAAACTAAGACACTTTTTTTCTCCTGGCCAAGCCGAGTGTTATCACCTTCTCTTCTCTACATCGTGGTTAAACTAATTGTGCTACTAATTGGGTAAACCAATAAAACTTTATCGGCCACAGATAAGGCGGACCTATAGAGAATACAATTATTATTATACACATTATAACATTAAACATCGGTGGAGGTTACATTAAATTTGATCACACCTAACGAAAATTTAATATATTGGTTATTAGTTATTAGCCATAGGACGTTTGGTCCCCGGCATACTTTGATAATCTAAATGCATTAATTTTTAATGAACAATTTAATCTTTAAATGACAATACTACAAACTATACAAATACATAATCACAATTGTATTAAGTCAACACAAAATGTAGTAAAAATTATTTTCATGTGGGCACCCGTAAGTATCTGCCATGCCCGGGTGGGGAATGGCGGCCTCTCTCCCCAGACACCGTGACTGCCCGAAGAGAAGTGCCGCCCGAGACTGAGATTAGAACCGACGACAGTGCTCGTCAAAACCATCGACTTTGTCCGCTCGGCCACTTTGTCAATAACAAAATGTTTGAATTTATAATTTATCTCTAGCACTCATTTGATCTGCAGCATCAATTGATTTGCCATCATTTACAGAGACTAGTGAGCACCGTGCAGTCATACGCGGTGTGACCAACCTGCAGTCGATAATAAACTATTTTTTCTATTACGTAAACGATATATTATTTATAATCATTATTTCCTAAAAATATACTATAAACAGTAATCGGGGTATCATTCTTAAATATATGATATTTTACTTGTTGTACGGATTAATTTATAATAATAATAAAAAAAAAATCATAAATATTACAAAAAAATCGTAGTCACACATTTTACTTTCGCAGGCCCTAGGCACAGTGTCTATAGTGCCTATGCGCTAATACGGCCCTGCTTAAGAATAATAGTAAAATTAAATAGTTTAATAATCAATGACATTTTTGTTTGTATTTGTATATCATATTATTATCGTAAATGCAGTATTCGGATACGCAAAATCGAAAATGTTTGATTCCTAACTCAAGTTTTGAAGTCTCTTCTTACAAAATCTATAGAATCAATGTCCAATTAATAATATCTATAAGTATCCATGTCGATTTTATTCATTTAAAATATATAATATTATAATGTCTTATCACATAGGTAAGAAGGTGCCATCATGAATACTCTGGCTCACACAGTCAATTTGTGGAATAATATTACATTAAACTGTGTCATAATTACATTTATCCGTTCCCCGGCAAGCTGATATTAACCTACTATTATATTATATATTTATTAGAACAACGCGATAATAATAATCTAATTTGGCGATCATTTTCACTTGATGTAAATATACTCGAATCTATAAGAAGTATCTTGTTAAAATATTAAATTTAGGTGAGTATGAAAATTATATAATCGATAAACGTGGTACCGAACTGCAAAATACACCTGGCCTGTCTACCTATTATAATATATTAATCTTTACCCTGTGATTTTCTGCCGTCTTACCGAGAACATGGGATGGGCTGATGTGTAGGTACACTGTACATATTATATCGATTTTTTTTTTTTTATTGTTGACAATGTTCACGATTTATAACACCTTTTAGGTTTCGAGGTTTCGACTATATAAATACCATGACGGTGCACAGTGATAAATATTCTTTGGGTCAATTCATAAACACCCGGGCACCCGCAGGGCAATGGTTATATATGTCTGATGTCTGTGTATCATTCGATTGAAACACAAAAGTAGGGTCCCTATAAATACTGGATGTTGCCACAGGTACCTACAGAACGTTTTGACAATAACAACGATTCCATATATTACATAATATATAACATATATATAAAAATCTAAATATATATATATATATAAAAACTAATTATAATTTTATTATATGGCATCAGAGGTACATGGTACCGTAAGTAAACCCTCTGTCGTCCTTTGCTCCCCTACGAACACAACAATATATACCTACCCAATTGATTTATTTACTTATATAGTATAGAATGCATTATTTTCAAGTGAATTTATATATATAGGTATATTTTCTTTAGCAGTACAGCTCCACCAATATTTGCCCCCTGGTCCCATATACCGGGTAAATCACGAACACCTGTCTATAAACAAATCGTATACAGGGTGAGTCATCTAACATATACTCACCGACATTTTTTCTTTAACGATGAATTTATTTCAATTCTTCTTTTTAGAATTTTCAAGTATAGACTATTAAGGACCATATTTACAATTATTTAGCTTTGTATAGGATTTATTTTAGATTCTGAGTTGAACGATGAATGTATTGATTTTACAATGATGTAAGTTTTTTTTATTTTTTTTTGTGTCTGTCATAGGACAGTAAAAGTGCTTGGATTTTCTTCAACAGTATCTTTTCTGATAGGAAAGTGAATTTAGTTGGTGCTTTGGGGGGTCAAAAGTAAAATTTTGCCAGTAGTTTTCAAAATACTTGATTAAATTTTCAAAATATTTTGACTTGTTTTGAGCTGTTTATACGGACAATTTCATAATTAAATTTTTTTCTTTTCTTTTTCTTTGAATATCATTAAAGTTTTATCTGTTGGGCCATAAAATGCAAAAATGTAACACAAGGCTCCTGATATATTGTTACAATAGCTGTAGAAAAATATTAAAAATACACAGGCACAATTTTTTTTTATAATCATTTAAAGAACGAATTTTGACAAAATTTATCAAATTTTAAATTGAATAATTATTTTGTAGTTACACATTTATAAAATATTCAACTTTTATATCTAAGGATTGAAAATTTAAAACAAGATTCCATGAAAGTAGTTAATTATGTTACTAAAAAATCTAAAAAACACATACACACAGTTTATTTTTATAGTCATTTTAAGTTCAAATTTGGACGAAATTACATATTAAAAACCTAGAATAACTATTTTAGATATTTTGTTGTGATTGTATAAATATTATTCGTGGGTACTTGAAACTTCTAAATATATTTATGATAGTATCACGGTTTACTGTTGATGTATAACGCGTTATAAGTACCTAATGGATATTGTGATATGATCAATTTGGAATTTATTATAGGTACTAGCTATTATAGGTCAATTTTTTTTTTAATACCATAGATAGTATATAATATGTCTTATACCTAGACTGACATACCCCGTGTCCACTCAGAATCGTTTTTCTTATACAATGATATTATATCATTGAATTCAAATTTAATACCATCCATTATACAGTGACCCACTTGTAACCTACTTTACAGCAGAGCGACATCCACTTGCCCACCTTTTTAAAAATTGTTCTGTATCTAAATCAAAATTCAACCACGGGTTCTGTAGTAGTATTTTATTATATACCACAGTATGTAATAAATAATGTAGACCCTGTTAAAATAAATACATTTGTTTCCGGAAAATTGAGCACGAAAATGTATAACACCTATACATGTAGTGCTTTGTAGTAGGTATATATTAATAATGCAACCCCTGTTAAAATAAGTAGATTTTTTTCCGGTCATATAAACTAAATTTAGAATAATTTTAGTTAAAATAATATATAATTAATTTCTATTGAATTTGTATTGATTACTATTGAAAATATTTTACACATTATACCATTTAATAAGATTCTACTTAGTGGTATACACTCATTCTAAAGAAATTATTTTATATATTTTTTTACATAGCGTTTTTTAGGGTTTTTTTTTACACGGAGTTTGAGGAGTATTTTTGTAAGGATACCTATCAAAGAATTTATTATATAAGTATAAATATCATAGATTGGCCATGGTAGTAAATAACTGAGTGTCCGAGTTTAAAGTTAAACATTTGCTATCAACTGTAAGTGTTGTGGTGACCCACTGGTAATGTATTTGTTTGTAGATTACTTATTTTGGTTTTAATATTACGCCAAAATTGTACTTGAAATTCATTACAACGAGAACATTCTCGAACGCCGCATTGATACTAAATTACTAAAAGGTCCAAGGCACACACACCGCCCGCCATCCCTCACCTATCAGCATGTTGTCGTCGTTTAGACTTTATAGTAATAGGTCCATTTTAATGCACACACGTTTTAAAAATATGAATTTCTGACCAAGCCAAAAGATTGTGCAGAAATGGGCACCAAGTCCCATTGTTTGCGCACAAACACTTAGATCACTATCCCAAAAACAAAACGGAAGTGCCAAATGCCAATGAGACGGAATACCTACCCTCTAGCTGTTTTGAAATTTGAAATATCGTTTAGATAATATGTTTGATAGGATTTTACTATTTCCATGTAAACGCCTAGAAATAGTAGGTACATAATATATATTTAAATTTTGTAATATATTTTTAATATAATTTTATTTGTTGAGTAATTATGTTATTAGTGAGACAGAGTCCGCAAACAGATAATACAACCTAATGTTTTTTTAATTAATAAAACTTCAAAAACATAATAGTGTCCAGATAACAAATACATAGGCTATAACGAACATATTAGAAACCTCAGCATTGTTAAAATATTACAAGACAAAATATTACTCAACTACTTATTTCAATTATTAAACAAATATTTAAAATGATTAACTATTACTTATTAATTTGTTATTCATTTCCTTGTGAAAATCTAACGTTTTGATATTTAAATATTTTTAGCTTAACGTTAAATACTCACATGATTTATATGGTAGGTACATGGGTTTGTATATCAGGTATCGATTTTTGAAAAATATATCGGGTTTTTAATTTTTTTATATCGGAAATAAAATATCGGATCGGTTATCAGTTTTATATCGCCATATAAATCGGAAAAAAGAGTTATCGGCACAGCTCTAAAAACTAACGTCAACAATTATAATTGTAATCAAGTAAAAAAATGAAAAAATGATAAATGTAAAATATTATTGAAAAAACGCAAACAAATATAAATGTAAATACCAAAAAATGTTAAATCCCAAAAAACCGTAAAGAATGAAAAAACTTAATAACCGTTATAATGTAAATAATGATAGCAAAAAAAAAAACCATAAAAAAAATCATGTAAATCATTGATAAACGTAAAATACTATATTACAAATGTAAAAAGACTAATAATTTATAAACCATTTCAGAGTCTAAAACCTTATAAGCGTACAATTTTTGTTTTTGCTTTTTTGATTTCTAAGTTTTCTATAACGATTTAAATATTTCAAAATTGCATTTACAATCTTTCACAATTTATATATAATTGGTTGAATTGATTTGTGGCCAACTTCATGTATGTCTATTGTCTACTAATGGTAAATAACGATTGCTTATCAAAAACAAATACTAATAACAAACAGTTTGATATTTTAATTCGATCTCCTTTTATTTCTTTATAATTAGAGACTTAGTCATAAAATAAATACGATATCGTTGATATTCTGAATGCCAAATAACAGCATTATGCATACTGATAATTAATTATTCAACTAATGACTTTGAAGATTACAAAAACACATAGCCTATGAGTTATGACTTTCTCGATCCCTCGATACCTAGTATAACGATTTGGTTCATGCATTAGGCCTGTAGGCTTGAAAAAAGAACATGAAAATATTTAGGTACAATGTTTAAATGGGAATGATTGGTTTTATGTTACATATTATATACGGTCGTGTTGCTAAGCTTTTTTTTTTTACTTAGCTTCGCGACACTATATAGGTAGGTACCGTAATTGGTATCTGTGTTTAGATCTGAATTTTAATCGTGGTTAATGGTTATCTACAGGCTATAGCCATGGATCGCCGATAAACCAAGAGTTGTAAATCAAAGTTAAATCTCCAGGTTTTGTCAGTTTAAATGACTACGTAGTCGTAGTGTATCGTGTAGTTTATCGTTACAACTTACAGTCTGGATTCGACGACTGATAAAATTACCTATGCCTATAGATATAATATATAGTAGGTAATAAACAACGAAATTCCGGTATTTGTATTTTTAACACTATAATGTGTTTTTAGGCTGGAAACACGTTTTTTGCTTCTGACCAATTATTCATAAGATTTTCGTTGTCATGGTTACTTATATTAACATATCCATTACAATTACATACTCAACAACTATTGTACATCAGAGTGGTACCCACTTATTCAACTTTTTTATCCTAACTTTACTATATACAAAGTAATGATCAGTTTATTTGATATGAATAAAAAAAAAATCACTAAAAAATGCATTTTTAATGTACCTAATATTATATTGTTATCATTTATAGCATAATAGGTATGTGATTCGTCGATTGAAGTATTGAAGTTTTTAGTTTATTCCCTAGTTAATACGTTTTTACTACCTATCTATTATAGTTATAGATTAGAATTTATTACAATAGCTTTGTTTGCATTTTTTTTCAGAACTTCTAATTCGCCATGAATTATGCACGTCTACATTAGTACAATAAAATGTTTATGTTGTCTTAATATGTACATTTAATGATAAATAAAATTTATAAAATTTAAAAATTATTTAATAGTCTTCGCTGTTTGACATTTCTTGTTTGTCTGTGCCTATTAATGATCACGACTTTATATGGTTTTAACAAAATAAAATTATAATAAATGTTCTACCATTTCTATAGTAATATTTTCAGTTTTTTTTTTTTCTATAAATATCAGTAAAATATTATTTGTTGGGTCAAAAAGGTTGAAGCTTAAAATCTCTAATGTTGTATTATCTGCTTATCGATTTATTTTTATTTATCCTGATAAAATGATGCAATAGCAGTTAAAAATATTAAAAATACATAGGTAAAATATTTTTCTAATCATTTAAAGTTTGATTTTTGAAAACATTTTCAAATTTCAAATTTAAATGTGAGTATCGCTCTTCTATACAGTAGGTTACAACTGAGTCACTGTAATGGATGGTATGACATTTGAATTCAATAATATAATATCATTGCATACGAAATTTAACAATGTTATTGATATTTACTTATAGAAAAAAAACTACAACAATTGAAATTTGAAATTGTCCGTAAACAGCTCAAAACAAGTCAACATTTTTTGAAAATTTTATCAATTATAGGAATTAATAAAATAAATTTATTATGATATAAATCTCAAATGTCTACGGTTATTTGTTTTTGAATAACAACGAAATAAAAAAATCGATAGGTACATCAGAAATCGAGTGTCAGAGATCCAATGATGTAAAAATTTGAACTTCAAACGATCATCAAAATGTAATTTGATTTTATTGTAAACATTTGTTTTTTGATACTGGTCGACAAACTTTTGATAAATCTTGTATTACATTTTCACAAAAAATATGAAATTTATTAAAATTACAAAAGTATATTAATTATTTTGCTATTATAAAGATAAAAAAATCATAAAATTATAAGTTAAGTAACATATTTCTTTCTTGGGTTACCACCATAAGGACAACCTCTGGCGGTCGTGGGATTCTATCAAGTTTCCTTCGGCTCAGCCAGTGGTTTTATGCTACGTTAATGGATGGGTGACCGTTTTTCTTGTCATTAATTTTTAATTTTTTTTCACAATTTTTATTTATTTGTTTGTAAAAAATGTTACAGAATGGTTCACACAGTTTTTTACATATAATATTATAATATATATACGGGGTGGTTCTTTTATCATTGAATACTCTATATTTCAAAAAAAAATTGAAAAAAATATATATACGGCTTCTATAGTCCTTAAAATAACAGTTTTAAAAAATATATATTTGTAAGTTTATTTTATCATGAAGGGAATTGGTGGCGGACAGTTTTTAAAGAGTTTGAAATAGTCAATTTTCAAATCGCATGCATGCGCGTCTTGTAAATGTATAAAAGAAAATATAGCGCAGTGTTCCGCATACGCATGTTGGTTAGGTTGCCTATACCAGTCACTGCCACGGCGATGCGTGCGTGAACGGTAAACAATTTATGCTCACTTGTATGTACTTTGTTCCATCCTACCGATCGACCTCATAATGCGATAATTTTTAAGAAAACTGATATGAATTCGTTATAATGTCTACTTTTCGGTCAGTCCACATTTTAAGGTTTCTGATTTAAATACCGAATAATTGAAAATTCGGAAATTTCAAAATATTCAAACTAAATGTATAGTTGTTGGCTGGGTGAAATTGGGAAAAGTGGACGAACCTATCTTAAGTAGACATAATAGCAAATTCAAATCAGTTTTAAAAATTGTTATCGCATTACAAGACAATAATAAATATTGGTATGTTTTGGCTAAAATAACTGCTCGTAACATTTTTAAGTTTTTTACTTTTTTTGAATGACAAAATACAGTTTTAATTTCATATTCCAAAGCAAAATATTTTTTATTAGTATATTAGATACATAATAATCAAATTTAGGACGAGTAGTTGTAATTTGTGAGTTATATCTTAAAACTAATTAAAGTGTTGATAGAGTAGTACGCGGTTTCACTGCAAAATGTTGGTCCACTACTCCACATAACAAAACTTTAAATACTTATAACTCGTAAACTATACTCGTTCTAAATTCGACTAATAAGTATTGAAATACTTGGAAAAATATTCTGTTTTCGAAAATTAAATTAAAACTCCATGGTGTAATACTCAAAAAAGTATAAAATTTAAAATAATATAAGGATAAAAATATAATTGTTTTAATAAACGTTGTTATGTAACAACTTGAAACAGTATAAAAAATAAATTTTCAAAAACATTAGTTCTTTTAGAATAATAAGACCTATTAGTGTACCACGTTAAATGCATCACTCGGTATATAATATGTTAGCGGCAATGTGTATAATATTGGTATTTTAAAAAATACATAGAAATTCTATATAATACCAGGTGATTTTTAAAGAAGTGTATAATATATTTTTTTTACATACATTTCCTAAATATTTTGAATAATAGGTAACTAGGCATTTCATAAAATTACAAATAACAAATTGCCAATTAATATGCAGAATAAAGAAATCAGCAATCAGTAAGAAAATTCATTTCATTTTATTATAATAATACACTACCGAAGACAATTAATTGTATTAGTACAAGATAATATTTATTAAAAAGTACCAATTTAATATTACAGAATATAATGCATTCATAAAAATTAAACAAAAAAATAAATAATTTGTATGGTAGGTAGTAGGTACCTAGTACACAGTTATAACTTATTAATTATTATTACTGTTATATTATTCTGGAAAATATAAATTGTATGTAGAATGTATAGGTACTTATTATAAAAATATAAACACAATACTTTTTTTAATTTATTTTAAATTTTAAGACAAAATATATATTATTAAAAGTATTCAATTATTAAAAAAAATAATATATAATTTATATTTAATAAGTTTAGGTTAACAATGAATAGTTCAATTTATTTATTACAACATTATAAATCAGGATGACATTTTGAATTGCAATACATTTTTTTTTTAAACACTTACATTGGTTTTTTTGATATCTTGTTGAACATGAACATTTAATAAAGCCTTGTCCAGATCCAGTTTCTTCTTTACTAATGGATTTATATCAGACTAAGGAATTTTGTAAAATGACAAAACCGATAAGATGCATTTAATACATTGCCTATACATTGTTAGGCAGTGCTTAGGTAATTTTAACAATTTTATAGATTTCTGGCTGTATTTGGTATTATATAGTATTCTTAGGTATTTTATAAAATACCAATAGAATAGTATAATACACATTGCCACTAACATCTAACACAGGGGTCACTAATTAATATTTTCTGTGGGCCACAGAATTTGGAAAATTATACAAAATTATACAAATTCAAATTACATAATAATTATTATCATATGCCGATTGGCCAAAAACTATTTTATTTCTTAATAAAAAATACACACGTATTATATAACTTTAACAAATGAAAATAAAATTACATTTAATAAATAAGTGAAACAATTATGAATAAATGTTTTTAATGTGAAAAATGACAGATCTTGCTCTCAACTAGCTGCTTTAAGTTGGGGTTATGGTTTGTAGTCGCTATCTTCATCATCATGTTAGATTCTAATATATATAATGTATATTGTAACCTGCGTATCTGTGGTATGGAAAACTGTCTAATCGTCCGGCCGACAAAGTAGTGTTACGCGATCCAAGGCCATAATTCCTCTATATTTGGCGCACTCCTCGTCTCGTCTGAAGTTCAAAGGTACATAGCAGTAGCAGCAACTAGATTAGCAACAAACAGCATAATATATTGGTGTTAGAGAAGTTTTAAACATGTAATACTTTATAATTCATTATCGGCTTATAGGTACATTTAAATGTCTACACTAAGTATTTCAAAAGGTAAGTTGAAAGAAGTTTAAGAAGTTTTCATAGATAGCCTATGTTGTTCTAAAACAACATGCAGTAACTATTATGAGTTGCCTAATATTTGTATTGTCGCATTAAGTTAATTTTGATCATAATATAATTATTTAAACCCCATAGATTTAAAATAAATTTTGTTTTGTAAATATTATTTTAGATTCTGAGCGATGAATGATGTGTGTTTTCTCATTGTTTCATTTTTTTTTTGTGTGTCTGCCATCACTTATTTGGCGGAGAAAACATGAAAACTTAATACAAAGTTCTACATAAGTTGTTGTTAAAGGAAATTAAAAAAATAAATGGCCATAAATCCACAATATTTTTTTGGGGAATTTTTGTAAGTTAGTTTATTCTATTATTTTCTAAACATAATAAAATTGAAGTTATTTATAAAGATTTTCAATTTAGTAGTTTTTAGTTTTTTTTTCCAGTTAATTACAAATAAATTTTGTTCAATGAGTCAAAAAACTTGAAAATGAGGTTCCTCATAAGTTAGTTTAATAGAAATTAAAAAACAAAAAAGATAAATATAATTATTATGCAACAATTTTTCATAAGCATTTAAAGATCAAATTTTGACACAATTCATTTGTTTTATCTTTAATTCTTTTAATTATCTAGTTATTTTATTATAATATGAAAACAACCGGTTATTGAGCGTTAACTTATATATTTTGGTTTAATTAACAATATAAATATTTTATTATAAAATATGATTATTAGTCTTTTTAAAGAAAATCTTTTTGACCTGGTACCTATATTCTGTGGCTGCCTTTAGGTACTGCTGATTCACTATTCTTGAGATAAGCTATTAAAATTGAAACCCAAAATATTAAAAACAGTTATCATAACAATTAAACAAATTAAATAATTACTTTTGTAGCATAATGATGTTAGTTTAGCATAGTGGACAAACTCTTCAACCCTCTCGCATCCACCTCTCAATGCATACTCTGCAGACATGGTGCTGGCAGGGCACTACCATAGTGATGGAAATTTCATTACAGCAAATTATGCATACTTCAAGAACTGAAAAATGAATGATTTACGTTAACAAATATTTACAAAAATGCCATACGCAATGAAAGTTAATTTAATTTATCATACTTTCATTTTCTTGATCTGGCTCTACCTCCTCATTTTCAAATTCCGCATAAAAAGCTTCAAATATAATGAGTCTTCCGTTTCTACCACATCCTTCTACTCTTGGACTCCGGTATCTATGTTTCCCATTATCTACACATAAATTATAATGATTATTTAATTATTATTATAAATTTATTGAATAAAATTAGAATATTTCTAAGTTAAGTGAAGTTAGATAAGTAACATAACAATATCAAACTATTAGAAGCAAGGTTTTCATAGACATAGGCGCAACTAGACCTTTAACTTTTGACACAGCCTACCCCCCCCCCCCCTAAAATCCTCTTTACACAACTGTCATTGCTATACATACAAAATAATTAAATATTTTATATATGTATTAACAATTTATTTATAAATATTTAATATTACTATAATAAAATATAAAGTATTCGGTAGATACTATAAAAAAATTATTGTGTTTTTGGCGGGTGCTTAAGACCCTATCGCTCCCTTTATTGCTCCTATTTATACACTATAGAGACATAATTGAATATATTTATAAGTATTAACATTTTTAATGAAAGTACTATTAGCCCAAGAGAATATTGTTCGCAAGCATGTTGGATACAATTTAAATTTCTATAATTTATTTGGTGGTTTCTTGTTGGCCGTAAATTGTTATTTAGCTGAACCATATAGTGTGGAAACTCATACTTCGGTGAGATAGGTGATCTGTAATATAATGCAATTTGGTTGGTAACAGTTAGCGTTAAGTGAATAAGTTTAAAAAAAGAAAATCTGATTACCTAAAAATATCCATAAGTTAGGGTGAGTTACATTAAATTTGTTCCGCAAAGCATTATGAAAACTTTCGAGACTATTGTTAGTTAGTCTTGGTAATCCACTGAAATAATGTTAAATCCAACTTGTCTGAGCCAATAGCTAAAAATAAGCATTTAATTGATTAGTAACAATAATAATAAATAGATGAATTACCAATAAGTCTTAAATCCAGATCATAAAAAAATAGAAGTCATTTTTTATTTTTTTAGTTTACTATAACAATAACAGAAACTTCAAAATAAAATATTTTTAAGTGAAGAATTTAGGTTAGGATTTTTACAAGTTATGACATATTATAAATATACATATTTTTACTTTTCTTAGTAATCAAGTAAATTTGCCATCAGTATTCCATGATTCACAGCAAACATTCTTACCATATCAAATGCTCGCTTAAATGGTTTTTTTTAAATTAGTAAACAAGGTTAAATATGTTTTTTATTGTCATTATTAATTATTATTTTACTTCATTATAACTTCATTAACAAACTTACTTGGTTGTGGCGAAAACCAACACTGGTCATTTTTGCAGTTAGAAATATAAACGTGAGAGTATCTCTTAAGGCCGGTTCATAATCTGTTATTACGATGGATGGATTGAGGTTTCTGGATTTCTATGAAAACAAAATAGTGTTCACAGAGATTTCTTAGAATTTCGATGTTTGTTTATATTTTAAAATTTATTTATTTGTTTTTATACAGAAAAAGACAAGAGTATTAATAATTTATTTTTATATTTGAAAATCTATGAGATGAATAATAGTTATTAACGTCTTACATATTAAGTTAAACAATAAGTAATATTATGGGTAACGGGTCTACAAATAACCAATTTAAAACAAATAGTTTTGGTCACTTCAGAATATCTACTATTTTTCCTTATACTGTTGATCTAATATAGAGAAGATACTATTTTTCAAAATAAATATTAATATTATAAATATAAGTATAAATGTATTTAATTTTTAAAGAGTTAAGTACTCTGTATCATTCTTTATTTTGTAAATAAACCTTTTCTGACTTCCAATTTTAATATTTTTATAGTATGATTTTAGTGTTTAGTCCCATATAATTATTCATAAAAGTTATAGGTAGGTAGGTAGGTAGACTGAAAAAGTATTTTTAGTTTGCGTACCTATTGTACTGTTACCAAATTATGTGCTTACCTTCTAGCTTCTTCAGCGTAAACATGCATCAATGTTACATTTTCTGATGAATCCCTTCTTCTAAGGTCTTCCCTGAATGCTCTGACCAATGTTTCATTAATATTTTTTGGTGGCCATTATGTGCTTTAATAATAATAAATGTGCCATTAGCCAACTTTTTTAATGACCCTGTACAAAAATATCCACAGGTCTTGCACATCTGTAATATCTATAATAATACAAATAAACAATAAGTAATAATTAATTACTCATTAGTAATCTAAGTAATAATGGGGATTTACCTATACATAAAAATATTAACTAGAGTAAAAAGTTCTGTACTAGGTAGTTGGTACTAAGCTAGGTACCTACACACAATTTTAGACCCTGAACACAATATTATTAAACTATAAAAGTATGAAACATTACATACCTACTTTCTATTTCCCAAATACAAGCCTGTTTTGATATTGGAATTAGAAATAGGTATATGTAGTACATTTAAATAATAACTAGTTATTAGTCTAAGCAACTTATTTCTAGAGTAAATAATGTTTAATATTCACAGAACATTATTCTTAAGACTTAAATACAGATAGGTAGATATTCTAATATATATTAAGTCAGTTAAGTAATAATTATAACTTATTAAATTAAAATATAATTTATAACTATAAATTAGCAATAAGTAGTAGGTATATTGGTACACATCTATATAAGCGTATAAGGTATATGGTACTATGCGCAAAGGGCAAACGATTAATTACGTCTATTATAATTGTCTAACTTAAAAATCAATGTAAAGCTCCTAAATATACTCACGATATTGCTTTTTTGGTACATTAAGAGTACTCTCCGTCTTACAAATGTACAACATAACAAAAAACTGTTTTGCGCGGGTTAGAACCACTCCCTCGGTATTTATAGTAGAATTACCAAAATTCCACAACACATAGGGAACAACTTTATCTGTGTCGTAGCGTTTTTATTATTTGGATAACATGAATAAAATTAAAGTTATCAGTTTGAGAACATTAGGATTTGTCACGAATTAAGATATACAGGATACGAAACGAACTTGTGATAAGTGAAACCCGCACCTTCTCACATTGCG
>NC_042493.1:41715442-41728865 GCF_005508785.2 Acyrthosiphon pisum | reverse complement strand
GGATTTGTTTGTTTCTTTTTTCATTAATTAACCAGACGAATTGAATAAAAACAGTTTATCACTATCATGGATGAAAAAGATCATATCAGTTTGGCTTAGAACAACAAATTACATTATTACTGGCCGCTGAATTTAAAAATATTTTAATTTTTAATATCATATTATTAGATACAAATACAATTTCACAACTGACTACTGAGTATAAATGTATAATGACACCAAATTCCAATCATATTGTGTACTTGGTATATTTATTAGGCAGTGGTATTTAGATTATGAGTCTTTAGCATAGTAACTAGTAAGACACAAAGTAATAACATTAAACTATATATACTTACGTATTATTTGCGTATTTAGGTAGTTGCAAGTAAGTATAATATAAAATTGTTAATTTATTATTCATTATTATTCTCCTAGACTCTACAGTCTACATGTAAACTTATTGAACATATAAATAAACGATCTTACATATAACTATTCATTATTTGAACAATTAGCAATTGAAATAAATCATAATACGTTAAGGTTATGTTCGATGACATTAAAATATTGTAATCTTTATCTCGTATAAATATCGCTGAAGTTATATTGTGAAATTCAAAACAAATTACTACCTATCATACCAATATAAAGCATATTTAATATACACATAAAATTAATACTAATGACTGAATTGTTGTATCCAAGCAAATTTATTTTGTTCCAAGTACATATTATGATATATATTTATTTGGTATAATCATATAAATAAAATCTGAAATTATTTTTAAACTTAATTGAGTTTTATATTGTACCAAAGGATTGTGTATTATTTATAACATATTAAGATATCGATTGTGTAAATTGCGATATTGTAAGTCTCTCGCAATTTTTTTTGCTAATAATTAAGTATGAATGCAGAAATTAAAACAAATTAATTCATTTGAATGTTTAACTTTTATTTTTTAATATTAGTATAGCTGTATAGGTAATTTATAGCTTATACTACGGTCTACTTATAATTATTATGGTAAATTAAAATAATGGTTTAATTAAATATTTTTTCCTTTATTATACAATTTATATAATAATTAATAGTATAACACTTTATTACTATATAACATAATATGTCGTATAATACTCGTAAACCATTATACATTTATACAATTACTAAAGCGATTTCTCTGATTGTTCAACCAAAATATAGATATTTTTTCCATGAATAATATTCCGTGAAAAACTCATTTTTGATAAAAATGTATTTGGCTGGTTGTTGCACTGAACCCTTCAATTGTTATTAGTTATGGAAATTTTTTTTTTTAAGTAATGTATTTTTTTTTCAAACGTAACGTGATATAATATGATATTTATTTATTTATTTATTTATTTTACAAATATACAGATTTCCCCTTTACTTAAAATAACAGTTCAATTGTAGACAATAGTGGGCATTTAAATACATTACAAATACTACGTAACTAATTCGAAACAAAAGTACATATTACATTAGATAGTATATTAAGTCATAACAGTTAAACAGTTTATAACTTTATATTACTGTATATTTTGACAATATAACACGGCGCAAATATAATTTAAATACATATATTTAATGTGACGAGTAGGTAACGTAATTTTATTACTTTCCTTGCTAAAATAGTGAAATGTTCCATTGAACTTCTGAACAAGAGCTTCGCGTCCTCATGTGAATCAATAGAATGAATTTCAATATGCGCGCAGCGGTAGATTATATTATATAATTACTAATATAGTGATCATATTAAAATTTTAACTTAAATAGTTAGTAATTTTACATTATATACATCATTGATAGCGTAAGTAGCATAGGCGCAAATAACCGTGGCTTAAGGGATAAGCTCCCTTAACAATATCAATAACCCCCCTACAAAGTCCAAACATTTCCTACTCCGTTATACCTTACACCTATTATACGGCTATACCGTTTCAGCGGTTGCTTTTAAATGGCCTGGTAGGTATAGTGGCTTACTTGCATGACTAAAAAAGTTTCATTTTCAATACGCCATAATATGGCCTATAAAATATATTATACCGATTTCGATCGCTCTATGCATATCGTCGAGTGCTGATTGGTAATTGATTATTGAACCGCAAGTTATTGAAAACCGTCAGAATTTAAATAAATAAAACCATATTTAGATACAATAAATAATAATATATTCATTTAATATTGTATTTAATGTAATATTTAATACGATATAAAACATTTAATTTTGGAGAAAAGTGGGTAGGCTCGGGCTTCCTTTGATAAATATTAGTTTATAATATTAATATTTTTGTTGTCATGATCTAATGGACAAACGACATAGGCTGATAAACACGGAAATAGTAAAGTAAAATTAATCGTAAATTCATAAATTAAAAATTGTGTCCAATTCGTAATGCCATAGTTAATCGCTAAATGGCAGTTTTAATTCCCTATTTATTGAATATTATTTTATATCAAATAGGTACCTACTTAATCAATTTACAATCATTTTAAGTAAAAAAAATATATTTATATTTCAAATACAAAAAAAAACTCTCGTATAATATGGATGAACCATATAATTAAGATACTTTTTCAATTCACAAGAATTTCTTCATATCACATTGTCTGATGAAGGAAATTCTATATAAGTTCCGGATTTGTAGTGCGTGTAAGTAACATTCAAATAAATACTTGCATGTTCTACCGGTTCTTAATAAATTTTTATAATAGGGCCGGACCTTTGGCTGCCCAATTTCCAAAGCAGTGTCTAGGTTAACATAGGCACCGTTAAATTTTAAATTTCTAACTACTTAGGACTTTAGTTTACTTATAGTCGTATATATATTTATGGGCAGGCTACTAGGCTAATGCCTAATTAGCTAATTCCTAATTGTCTAAAGTAAACCATAGTATAGTAGGTACTCTGTATTATGTTTGGGACTCGTATAGGCAACACATCGTACACGTTCTTATCAATGTCCGGCTAGGTCAATAATAATTATTACTGATTAGTGGCTACTGGCTAGTTTTGAACTTTTTGGTTTACAGACATTTTGTAATGTTCCCGAATTAATTAATATCTCATTTAATTAATTTATAAATCATATCTTAATTCGTGGTAATGTCTATACTCTATTGTCTAACTCACGTCTCATCGTTGAATAGTTCAAACACGACACACGTAAGTACCTAAGTAGTTTATCTGAGGTCTCTAAAATTTTAAATATTTGCTGAAAGTAACTTAATGATTCAAGATTTTCAAGGAAGAAATTTGAGTTTAAGAACGTTCAAGAAGTTACATGTGCAATATACAAGCGATACGTATCGGATCCAGACTTCGTTACGAGCCGGTACGTAACTATTCCTGTCGGTACATAACTATTCCATATCAATACGTATCGAATTTTTCTTCTTGAAAATCTTCATTTACTGTTACTGTTTTTAGTTGACACAAATACACAATGAATCATATCATGGTTTTCAAAACTGTAATATAATAATATGATGTTGGTACCTACGAAGAACTAGGAAGTCGAGCCAATGTATTGAAAATTGTTGAGAAGTTGATTTTCTTTAAGACAATTCTACAGACCAAGTATACATTATAAACATTAATATTCAAGTGAATAATAAAATTTAAAGGTAAGTATATTATTATGGGACCTCATGAAATTTTATTGATTTATTAATTTAAAAGTGAGTTTTCTGTACAACACTATGACTATATTATATTGTCTGATATCATTATGTTATATAGAAATATTATAATATATCTGATTGTGTGTGTAGAATTATATTTGTGTCCAAAGAGCTTATCCAGTTAAGTCATAATTAATTAATTATATTAAGTACTTAAAATACCCATAACTAGCTTTTAAAATAAAATATAAATAAATATACCTGTATGGTTCTTTGGAAAATATTATTACTCTGTGTTTATTAAAGGTAACCTTACAAAATTGGATCTGCTCTACACAAATTTGTTATGTTGCTCATAGGTCAGAGAGAAAACAAATAGTGTACTGACATATTTTTAACAAGCTTTTAATTTGTAGGTATTATACTGAGGAACCAGTATCCAATTTTAATAGCACGGAGCATCTGAACATATTTAAATTTCAAAGAACACATAACAAGTTTACTAATTCAGTGTTCTGACAATTGGATGTGATTCATTTTGGAACATAGCTGGTAACTTAATGACACAAAATACTAAACACATTATATTGAAGTGTACAATTATGTGAATATTGTAAACATAATATTTAATTTAGGTACAAAATTTGTACACCTATTAATACTAATTTTTTTTATTTACAATATAATCATAGTTTTCTTAAGAGAGGGGACAAAGGGAACAAGTACTCAAGGGTAACCATCAAGTTAGGGAACATCATAAAAACAAATGATAAAAAAAAAAATTTTAGACAATACTTTTCAATTTTATACTGTAATCCCGAAGAAGAGTCCCTATGAAATTGTTTATATCATTATTAACTATTAAGTATAAAATTATGTAAATAATGAATTACATACATTACATACTTACATGCCTATAATAATGTATAAATATCAATATTACCAAACGTTAGAATATTATTGATGCATTATTAATGATGATATAATTTGATAACAAATTATAACTTTGTAGGCACTATACCTCGCGGGCTGAGAATGAAAATATTCCATGTCACAATATCCAATTGTTCAGCAGTGCAATTCTTAACTTAAATACCACAATATTATCAAAACGCTTTATTGGGTATATACTTCTTTATAAAACACAACATTATAAAAAAAAAAAAAACAAAATTTAATATTTGAAGTGCACCATATAATAACTATTAGAAACACTTAAATATAAGATGTATATATAACTTAATATGACAATTTTTATTAATTCAATAATAATAATCTCATGTTATTTTTTTTAAATGTTTCAAAAATGGCTTGATAAAATTGAACATCTTGCTCTGGCATAAATTTAAATAGAGTTTCTATATCTTTAATTTTTTCTTTAGTTAGTTTCCTCCTTATTAAATGTGTTGCTGGGATTGTTGTTTTTAAATTAGTTTTCACAGAAACATGTGATGATTTAGTTTGTGAACTTATGTCTAGTAAAATAAATTCATCAATTCCATGGCATGTTTTATATTGCATTATTATTGAACGGTTTGTTTTGGAAAAAAAAAGTTGAGCTACAGAAGCAAACTGAACTTAAACGGTTTAGTAATTTCTTAGTAGTTTTTAAAATGATCTTGTCTCATTTGAAGTGTTTTGAAGGGTTTATTTCTATTTACCTTTAGTAGTATTCTTGTAAGACCAATTGGAAACTAAACTTCTAAATTTTTCATGGCTTTTTCAATTTGAGAATGTGCGTTGTCCACTTCTTGAATGCAATTGTGCCAGTAATAGAGAATTTCATATGTACACTTGTTGTATTTGGATGTCTAATCATAAGGTTGATGACTGCACAGTAAATTAAAGAGTTCCTGTTTTGGGGAACACAGCTGTCTGACCATGTAATTATTTTTTCAATGAATCTTTGATCTTCTATAATTTGTTCTAAGCAACTAACTATAGCACTTGCTAAGTCATCACCTAATCGGCCAACTAAACCTTCATTCTATATAGCACAATATATTTGACCATTTAAATTGAGATGAGCTGTTAAATTATAACAATTTAACTTTATTTAATAAAATGCACAGCCTACATTTGTTTTAGGTAATGTTAGTACATTTATAAAGTCAAAGCATACCACAGCTGTTTTTAGATCAATTATTTTATCATTATCTCATTCAATCCTCATCATATCTTTGCTTGTAATATGATTTTCATAGCGTTTTATTTTGTCAGTCAGTCAACCCAGTTTTTGATAATGTATCAAATTCAACTCAAATTTCGCAAAGGTCTTTTTTTGGCGAAAAGAAACCTAAATTAAATTTAGTGTTAAAATATCTCGAAACATATGTTTCTCCACAGCAATTTTATTTTGAGCTAAACAAACACTTACATATTGATCATACATTTTTGAAATATTGAGATCAGAAGTCAAATATTTTTTATTAGTGTCAGCTCTACAATAATGGGATATGAATTAATATGTTCGAATGCAAACGCTTTCCTTTCATTCGGTATTTTACTATAAGATTGTTTAAGACCTTACTTAAGACCGCTTTGTTCATCGGGTGGTATTAAAGATACTGGGTTTTTGTTGTTATCTACATTATACACTAGTTTTTGACTTATAGCTAAACAGCTCAAAAAGTAATTTTTACATACTCTTATTTTTTGAGACTCAATTAGGAAAGTAGTAGTGAAACATAAACACATGTTTTTTGATTGTGTGCATTCTACACGATCAGTAAAATTCAATAAAAATCTCAGTTTATCTTTTTGAGTAAGTTTGTAGTATGATTTATGAGTATCAATCAGTTGAAGATCAGTAAAATTTTCATGACATTTAAAGGAACATTTATCTTTACAAATTTTTTTGTAACAAATTTCTTTTAAGGGAATAATATTGCCAGATTTAGCATTATGCTCTAGTCCACTATTTATTTTTTCTTTTAATAAATTACTTTGCCAAACTTTATTCAACTTCTGTCGCTTTCTAGTCAATTTCTTAAATTTTATATGTGATTTTTCAGTTTCTGATTCTATACTTTCTGAATCGGTGTGTGATACAATCCTACAAAATTAAAGACAGTGTTAAAAGGAATAATACAATTTGTATTTGTGTATAATTAAACATGTAGCATAGGCTTATTAAGCACAAGTTTTATTATAATTTTAATTTGTACCTAGCTTAAATTGAATATTGATATTATCATTATTATCATATAAGCAGAGCTTGTAAGTTCATGACCTAAAAATTATTAAATAAGCATGCACTTATACACTAAAAACTGACAAAATATGCATTGAAATATGCCTTTGAAAGTTCAGGAATATGCACTAGAAATCTAAAACTATGCATTAAAAATAAGAAGATTAAAAAATGAAGTTTTTGAAATAGCAAGAATTATTTATTCATATTTTTAATAATTTTACATTACGACAGTTCTAAATAATAGATAAAAATATTTATCTAAAGTACATACTTTAACAAATATGTAGTGGGACTGACAACAATAGTAGGTGAAAATGGAGGATTTCAATAATTAAGTAAATCCTCAATACCTACTTTCTTTATTTTCAAAATCATCATTAGCACTGTAAAATATATAATTTAATTATAACTATTAGTGTATGTATATTGTATACATATTGAACCAAATAAATGTATATAAATTAACATGACATAACTATTACATAATTTTACTGTTAAATAAACAACACTTACTTTATTAATACTGATATACTTTTGGTATCAAAATTATTTTAATTTCCAATAAATAAAACATCACTATTACAATTTGATATCTCAACAGGATATGTAGAAATACATCCAATGGATGACTTAGGGCCAGTATTACCACCTCCCGTTAAATTTAACAGACTCTTAACCGTCCGAATTCGGCCGGTAATAAAATCTGTTATCATCCGGTTAAGCGTAATCGAAGAATACCGATGATTGTACTGGCCTTTAGTGATATCTTCATTTTCAAATAAATATTTATCATCATAATTTCTAAGAAAATAATAATTAGTTTATTAAAAAAACATGGAAACTATTCAATTACTAATAAAAAGTTGTATACAATTACAGTAGAAACCTTTTATAATGACGTTCAAGGGACCAAAGAAAATAGGTCATAATAACCGGTTGTCATTATAACCAAAATGACTAAAATCAAATTGTAACTTCAATATATTTTAACAGTACCTAATGTATCATATTTTTTTGATAAATTAATCAACTTTGCTGACCGGTTTCTTCTTTGCCTAGCCTCTGCAGAAATTAACAAAAAAAAAATAATCCTTGAACAAAAATAAAAGGAACGATGTAACATTAAGCAATGATTTATTGACTTGAATAAATTAGATTAATAGAAATATTCAAATATGTATTAATATAAAATATAACCATTACATACTTGACTAAGTTTGTGGTAGTTGGAAGTATTCTTGTAAATACATTTTTGATTACAGACTGTCTAATAAGTAATAATCACGCTAATAATTAATAACTAATAAGTAGGTAAAATCACATTATCACATCAACATCTTAACAAAACATTAAAACAAAATAATAAATATAAATTGGCGGCAATTGAAATCGATAACACAGTAAATAGTTTTTAAATTCAAATTATATTAATATTATTAAGTCTATAAATACTTACTATTTTAAAATATTGTACAATATTATTATAATTGTTGCTTTTATTGTATCATTGATATCGTGTATTATTGATAAAACCTTTTAATACTAACCAACATTGAAGAACATGGCGATAGAACGTTTTTATACTTACGTTAACTTATCAGAATAAAAAAGTTCTATCGAACTACAACTATACTCACGATTCTGTAATTTTTCATGACATAGAACCTTTTCATTGTCTGTATCTCGCTAAGTATTTTATGTAGAAATACTGTTTATGAACCAAAAGATGCACCATTGAAAATAAAGCAATTGTATGCCAAAAAACGATATTTAAAAAAAGTGACATAGAATCTTTTCATTCTCAGCCCGCGACCTATAGATTGTAAGTACCATAACAACCTACCATAGATTTGATTTTATATTACAACAAAATTTTCTTATATTTATAAATATTAAATAGTTTAAAAAAATTCCAAAATATTTTTTATATTTTAATGTTTCGAAGTTTATTTTTAAGTTACATCAAAACACAAAAATCAATTTTCAAAAACTGGTTTTACATAAAAATCACAGTTTTTCCTTAATTGTTGGTTTATTTTTCTTGGTGTTTTTGAAAAGTACTGGGAATTTTTTTCTTCTGACCCTCTAAAGTACTAACTAGATTCTTTTTAATACCAGAAAAAATGCTGAAGTAGGAAAAACTATTAAGCATTTTTACTGCACCAAAATGTGATGACACAAAAATAAAATAAAATAATTAAAAATACATCATTGTAAAATCAATACAATCATTGTTCCACTCAGAATCTAAAATAGGTACCTAAAATACCTACTTAATACTTATATTTCTTCTTTAACTGATACTGTAAGTATATCATGCATACATTATATTATACATATATTATATTGTACCTAAAATCTTTGTTAATAAATTGCCTCTGAATTATATATCTGAACTTGAACTGATATTATTATTTAAGCCTAATACCTAGAACCCAACACATGTTAAAAGTTGTATTTTAATAAACATTTATAGCTTAATATAATATCTACTTATTAAAAATCACATCTCAATGTTTCATCCAGTATCGTTAAAGTTTATAGATCAGAAATTACCTCAACTTGGTACATAATACATTATACAACATAACTACACACATATGTTGACTATGTTAGTTAACTAACTGTATACCCTCCTAGGTGTTATCATAATAAATAAATAACACTTAATTTGCGATAGCTATATTACAGTTAATTAAAAATATGACATATGTTTACAAGAATTACAATTAAATGTATTTTTTTGTTTTTTATAGTCAGCAAAAGAGGTTTTCCAAGTTCCAGAGAAACTAGGATGTCAATGTATAACATGGACTACTCAATTATGTTTTCTTCGGTTCATACATATACTTCATCATTACCAGTTTCAGATAGATGAAATTAAACAACTGAATAGTGATTTTATCATTTTTGAAATTAATTATGATTATGAGGAATGAAACATTAAATTATTATTAAGATTGTTAAAAAGAAACTATTTTTAATAAAAATACTATAAATTTAAATTAAGTTAAGTTGTACCTTTGTATAAGTTTATGATAAATGTATTTTCTATCTAATAATTGTATTAAATATAATTAAATAAGATGAACTATTTAACTTATGATTAATACAACAAATAACTAAATTACTATCTAATACAATTTGCGTATTCTAATTCAAAATTTTTCAAAGATCTTTGCATGTCAATTTTTCTAAAACGAATAATATATTAATATTAACAATAATAATAATAATAAACTTTATATACCAAACGGAATATAATTCCAATTAAATTTTAAGTATGAAGTGTGGTATAGACATACAGTGTAAAATATACATAATTATAATTATATTGTATATTTGTTATTATCATGCTTTAACCTTTTTCCTCAACTTAAGATTTCTTCAACATTTTCAGATTCAGACATAAATATCTCAATTTCTGTAGCAGCAGCGGTTTCTTATGAATCTACAGAATATATAACAAAATTATTTATATAATAACATATAATATGTGCCGATCAAGTACAGTTATTATTTTTTTTAAAGTTTAAAAACTTGCCAAATTTTCCTAATATTCTTATTGGATATGATTCCCATTTTCTAAAGTTTTACCACACTTCATCAACATCATTGTCTTTACTCTATGTGAGGATGGCTTACAAAAATATCTAGTAAAACCATTTAAAACCGACAAAACCGTACTGACTAATCATCATTCAGCTGGAATTACAGAGTGTTTGATTTATAGTTTATAGATTTATAGTTCTTCTTTGAAATATCCAATGACCACTATACAATAATATATTATACATAGGCATATAAAAATATATCCTTCTAAAATAAATATATTCTCTGATTCTTTGCAGTGCTCAGAATCTAAATATATAAAAGACATTTTCACATACCTATTATATTAGTTTTTTTTATAAAATGTGTATTTAAGTTAAATACTGTTAAATACCTAACTGTAGTAAATTAATAAATATATGCAAATTATTTTACAATGAATTATATCGGAAGGTTGATAATATAGACCTATATATAGGTAATATAAATTGATGATGTTGATTTAAAAAAGATAATAAGAATAATTATTAGGTTTGCCAGTATAGGTAATAAAATGTTATAATTACAACAAATGTAGAACCTAACTAATATGGATTATTTACCTGTATCAATATTTTACCTAATAAAATAGGTAATCTAAATAATAACATTATTATTATAATTATTATTTTTTTTCCGTAAAAGGTACTTTTTATAGTGTTAAGAATTTTCAATTGTGAGTTGTGACCTCTGAAAAGTATCAACTAGATCCGATTTGTTACAAGTAACCTTCATCAAAGTTGTTGATCACTGATCAGAGCATTTTTTTTTAATAAAAGACAAAAAACATCAATATAAATCAATACATTTTCATACCGCTTAGAATCTAAAATATAATTACCCGTTAAAATACTGATTTATTTTTTATTGTTACCAATGTATTAATAAAAACAATGTAACATAGGTACATTATAATATACCTAGTAGATACTATACAATATATTAAGTACAAAGTATAAGACAATTGAAATTTAGTACAAAATGTTCTTAATAATACCTACCAGCTACCTATACTGATTTATTTTTAATATGATTAAGATTAATAATTAAATAACTTTTAGTAGGTAGGTACCTAATACTAATACTTAAATATTTGATGATTATGAAAATATTTTTTTTTTTACTAAAGCATACAAATCTGCATTATACTAAACATGAATATTTAGGTAACACTTATAGTCCTTTTATTTAATTAATAATACCTTCCTAAATTATTAAATATAATACTCTAGCAGTTTTTTCAAAGAATGTTATATTTTGTGTTTGATACTCCACTGTCTTTACTCTATCATAGGATCATTATAATTTTTAACCAACTTTGTATAGGTAACTTAATTTATCTTTGAATTAGTATCTAGTCATTAATTTTGTTTTTACCACTAATTGGAAGGTATTTGTAACAATAGCACTTTTATTCATATTATTTTCAATATCTGCATTCTTTAAAAATGATATAAAATATTAATTATATACATGTAAATACTTAAGTCGTAAGCACAAACACATTAAAATGATAGGTAGGTACATAAAAAGATTTTAAAAATGTAGAAAAACGTTATTTGACACTGACATTTGTTCCAGTTAAAGTGACTCTAAGCGATTAGATTTTTCATGCATTTAGACATTTAAACAGCTGGCGTGAAATAAACAGGTAGCTATACTTCAAGTAGTCAATTTGAAAAATCATTTAAATTCGTTAGCCTCTTTTAGTCTTTTCTGTGTTTTGCAGGATCAACTTTTTAATTTTTTTGTCTCATTGGCCATTTTGTCTCATTTAATATACATATTAATATAAGAGACATTAAGTAAATTAATTTGGAATCGTAAATCGAAGTATATGAGCTTTTGAAAGTATCAAAAATCTACCACCCACAAATCACACCCTAAAATTTACTTTTCGGTAAAGTTTTTTTTCATGCTAAACTGTAGGAAAACTTTTTAGATTTTTTGGTTACAGAATTAATTACTTAACTGGAACATTGGTTAATTGTTAAATCCTTAATCCTTAAAAAAAATTAAAAAAATTGAAAATGTCCATTAACAGCTCAAAACGAGTCAAAATATTTTAAAATTTTATAAACTAGGTATTGGAAATATTAAGATATATTTGGTATAGGTAAATTTTAAGTACCAAGGTTACTAGTTTTTGAAATAAGAATATTGTTGTATCTATGAGAATTTTTGATTTATAGACGTAAACATTTTCGGAAAGTTGTTTTCATGCTAAATTGTAGGAAAATTTAAGGGGAATCAGCTTATATTACATTTTTCAAGCTAAGATATAAATGGAAGATTTTTTATGGATTTATAATTCAAAATAATTTGCCAACTTTCGTGTGTACAATTAATTTTGTCAAAATGTTAATTTCAGACGCTCATACAAAATTATTGTGGATTTACGCTCAACATTTTTTTGTAATTTCCACTATCTAACAACTTACGAGGAACGTTGTATTAAATTTTCAACATTTTTGACAGTGCGTAAAATATTTTATTCACAATAATTTAAAAAAAAAAACAATAAATAAGTGGGTAAGGGGATGTCGCTCTGCTGCACAGTAGGTTACAAGTGGATCAATGCATAAAGGATTGTATTAAACTTGAATAATTGAATGAATTCAATGATATAATATCATTGTAAAAGAAAAACGATTCTGAGCGGAGACGGTTTGTCAGTCTGGATATTGTTATTATTTATTATAATATCCTGTTATGAACCCCTGTCTTTAGGTAGTAGTTTTAGCTTACGTAGCACCTGTAGACCGCCGTCGCGAAATTATGTCCAACAATGCGACGTCAGTCGAGTGTCACACGTCGAAATCACAATACGTTATAATAATTAATCTAAGCATATATAATAAATTCAGTTGTGCACCTTCTCAATTTAATAAACAGTAATATCTCTTTAAACTTGTTATGTGTTGATTTCTGACGAACCCAATCTACCAAATTTTCCTAACCGTCTTCTGGAGCAAACCAATTGACGGCGAACTCAAGCTGACGTAACC
>NC_042493.1:41672230-41715392 GCF_005508785.2 Acyrthosiphon pisum | reverse complement strand
AAATATGATGAGCATCTCATATAATTATACAAATGTAATAATAATTATATTGATCATTAGTGTTGGCTTAAGTATATTAGCATTATATTTTAAGATTAATCATATATCATGTTCTAAAATAAAACAAGTAGAAACGACAGAGTTAACTTCACCAGAAAGTCCCTCGCCCAGGTATATTTAATTGTAATGGACGATGAACTTTCATTTTACCCGGGGGGTGTTATGAACCCCTGTCTTTAGGTAGTAGTTTTAGCTTACGTAGCACCTGTAGACCGCCGTCGCGAAATTATGTCCAACAATGCGACGTCAGTCGAGTGTCACACGTCGAAATCACAATACGTTATAATAATTAATCTAAGCATATATAATAAATTCAGTTGTGCACCTTCTCAATTTAATAAACAGTAATATCTCTTTAAACTTGTTATGTGTTGATTTCTGACGAACCCAATCTACCAAATTTTCCTAACCGTCTTCTGGAGCAAACCAATTGACGGCGAACTCAAGCTGACGTTAACCGGACCAACCGGGTAAGTCATAACAATCCTATAAGTTGAATTTATATTATAATCGGTATTATTATTTTTCATTCGTTTCTATGGTGATACATTTTTCACAAAGTGTAATTCCAAAAATATTATTCGTAAGACTTGAAAATCTAATAAAAAAAAAACAACATTTTTTAGCGATTGTCACACACGGGTGTGAAGTTGGGGTACCAAAGCTAGGGCACTAATTCTCCGACGACTATAGTGATAAGAAACCTCGTACGTTGTGTTGCATTTCAATTCATTTCAGGGGTGCCGTACTATTGCACCGAAACTACCGTTTCTTTACGAAGTAAATGTCACCCTATGGCACACAATAATTGTTGTAAATAGTGTTAAAGTATAAATAAATTCTATTGGCGTCATTACCACTATAATTATACCGAACATAATGACAAATGAATAATAATGGAAAGTTAGGTAATATTAAGTTCTAAATTATAATTTGATGGTTGTTAGCAGATTTATATCATCATTAGGATTTGGGTATATTGATATAAACCACCACCAACAGCAAGACATAAAATTAATTTTGTTATGTCAAAGTCAATTTTTTGTAAATAAATTATTAATTACACTAAGAATGTCACAACGTATTTTGTGTTGACCAGTCATAATCATTACGATTTCCAAAAATAAAAATATTGAGTATTTTAAAAGTATTTATCTAATGTCCATGTATGTAGGTAGGTAGTATTTTCAATTTTGAACACCGTTATCATTATATTTACTCATATTCTTAGATTACAAGACACCTAGAAATTAGTAAATCCAACTATTAATATACAATAATGAGGATCGATAAATCAAAACACATATTTAAAGTAAAATTTTTTTTTTATTTTTTTATTTTTTTACTTTTCATTATTATCTATTATGTTTGTTCCCGGATCTTCGGGCACCCCAGATACACTTCCTCCTCCGCCTCCTGCTGCTGCTTCTGCTTCTGCTGCTTCAACAGCCAGTTTGTCTGCCAGAGCAACTGCTGCTGCCGCTGCTCTGGCTGTTTTTGCAGCAAAGTCCTCTTTGGAGGCTGGTGCTGCTGCTGCTGCTGACTGCTGGTTCAACCAGCAGTCAGCAGCAATATGGCCACGTCGGTAGCAGTTTATGCACTCTAGATATTCGAAAGAATTGAAATTAAAATATATCCATGATAAAATGTTGGTTAATTTAAAAATTTAAAAATTTTGGATAAAGGGTAAAGGGAAAACATAATAACACTCAGCACATTTTGAGTCATAAGATGCATTTTGAAGCAAGATGTTATAGTATACAAATAGCAATCTAACGACATAATAAAATGACATCACTAACAGTTTAATTTATAATAATAAGTATGAAGTACAAAATCAATACTTTTTTGTGTTAACCATTTAAACCGAAGTAATTAACATTTCGATCAAGTTATATAGATAAACTAAAAAATTGTCGATGCGCAGTTACATAAAACCCCAAACCTGATTACACTGAATAGTGTAATGATGTAAATTATATAAAAGTTATAAAAAAAATTTATGCTACAGGCAATCTTTACATTGCCAGGTCAATGTGTTGCTGTCCGGGCAAAGAATTTTTTTCATTAACCAACTAATAATATTTTTTATTTTCATTATAAATTATAATTTTACTATTACCTATTGGCTAGTTATAATAATTTATAGTATTGTTTTGTTTTATTTTTACCAATTTGTAATATTTTTTTTAAAAAACAACATTTATCAATTGTATTTATATATATATATATTATAATATTACGAATATTTTTATGGAATATAAAATATTCAATAGATATATGATACTAAAAATAATAATCATTGTTTTTTAAAAAAATATTTTAAATTGAAATGAAAAAGAACAATACTATAAATTATTATAACTAGCCAATAGGTAATAGTAAAATTATAATTAATAATGAAAATAAAAATAATATTAGTTGGTTAATGAAAAAAATTCTAGTTCACATTGCCCGGGCAGGAACACATTGACCGTATATAATATACATATAGTTCAAATCAATAAAGAACAACTTAATGAATATTGAATACTTAAGTATAAAGAAAAAAATGTATACACATGTTTTAGTCTATAATGTGGTGCATGACATGCGTAAGGTTTGATAGACCTGAATATTCCATTTACGTAGATACAACTCATCTATAAAAACAAATAGTTAATAGGTATGAAATATACTATTTCTGTTTGTGGCGTTCCCGCCGCCGCCACGACCACCACGACCTCCGCCACCACCGCCACCATGGCCACCGCCGCCATAACCACTGCCGGCACGACCCCTCTTTCCACCGCCGCCGCCATCGATACTTTGGCATTTCTTTTATTTCACACGGGCATTACCCGTGTGTAATTTTTTCATTTCCTTTGCCCCTAGCCCCCCCCCCTGGATCCGTCCCTGCTGACATTAACAGTGACTAACGACGGCGCTGTGGCATAGCATAATTATATTGCCGTGAATCCAGTTTCAATAGCGCCTGTAATACGCGGCTTTTTTCCCAGCCACTCGACGATAACATTACGATTGAAATTATTGTCGGGCGGCAGTTTCACTTAATCCGGCAACCGTCGACCAAATTACTAAAATAATATTTACATCGACATACCGACGATATTTATGATATCACGATGTTACAATATAATATATTTTCAATAACTTCTATACATTTTTATTTTTAGATAATTATAATTTACAAGTATCTACCGGTCTCGAACTCTCCTCTGACAAGCCGCCCGCGCCCCGGGTATTATCGGGCACAAAACGGCACAACGTCAATCAACACAATTGCAATGTTTATTTCCATATATACGAATTATTGTACAAAAATAGATTGTGAAACATTTACAATGATGTTGGACCCCAGCGGTCGATTTTCTACGAAACTAGTAACCAACAAACAATAGGAACATTAGGTGAAAGACATAGTAAATCATATCAAACATTTGCGCTTTAGGTTGGGTTACGTTAACTTTTTATCAGAAAATGTTATATACAATTATTAATTAATTTTATTTGAAATTAGAAACTACCACGTTGGCAATCAAACACACTAACAGGACGGACCTAGGGGTAAAACGTTAAATATCTAAATATGACAAAAAAAGTTAAAAATAATTATTACTCAAAACGTTAAACAGACATGTACCGTAAGGAAATATATTATGGATGTACGAATAATCACATAATGTGTTTTTAACTTTTTGCTACCCAATTATGGACGAAATAATGGTTGTACGTATTGTAAGTACTATGGTAAGTGCTATAGTACGCACTTTGACCATAGATCCTTTTCGAATCGTCGTACGCCAAAATATCAGGATCTCGTATTTTGTAATTATAAAATGAAAAGTCAAAATTCAAAAATTACGTTACTACGTAATTTTTTAAATACAAAAAACACGAAAAATAATAACTCCCGAACCAAAAGTCGCATGAGCTAGATATCGGTACCCATCGATCTGAGACAAAGTCCTCTATAAGATACAAATAAAGCACAAAAACTAAGTGTCATTGATAAAATACACCAAAACCGCAAATTTTTAACTTTCGAAGGCACAAAAAAATAAGAAAAACGGCTCCTACTATTTCCACACAAGATGCCGAATTTAATGACTGACCTCAAAACTACAAAAATGTCGAGTTTCAAAAACATCGTACACCAAATAAACGTTTTCTAAAATACACCTATGGGGAGGGGTTGAGAACCATCCACTACTAAAGTGCGTTTAAGAGGGGAGGGAAAACTTATAGTATGTTATATGCACCTGTTCATACCCGTCCGTAAGCTGTTTACGTAATCGCCATTGAAAAAAAGATTTGCGGCTGCGAAATGGCGGAAAAAGATTTTCAGTAATAGGTACGGCACGGGCTTAAACCGAGGATACTAGGATATACGACATAGCTACAGCAATTTTATTTTAAATTTAGGGCCAGTTGTACCATCTCTGATTAAAGTTAACCGGAGTTTAATCGGCCGAATTTGCCCGGTTAAATATCTGTTATCAGCTGATTAAGCTTAATCATAATTTAATCATAGACGGTGCAACTGGCCCTAAGGGCCTTAATCTATTACAATGAAACATGGGACGCCATCTGCCGATTACTCCATTATTATACTAGACCATTAAAACTATTAAAAACAAAAAATAATATAATGATAATTAAAAACACAAGATGGCTCACATGAGGAAACTCTCATTAGACGAACATTCTGAGTTATTATACTATATTTTAAAACAAACTTCTTCAATGTAGCGTCAAAAATCAAAATAATATAATAACAAGATACATAAAAAACATTTTAAAATCATAAAACAACACTATTAAGATTAAAGTCATGAAATTAATAAAAAAAAAAAACTCCTCTCGAACAGACTACGTTTTATCCAACTCACGCCAATATGAGAGTAAGTATTAATTTATTAATTATACTTACTCCTATTTTAATTAGCCGTTAATCAATTTTTGAAAGCCGCCAATTTATGGTGGCTCATAATAATATAGATCAGTAAATGACTTATATTACTCATTTAACTTATTTTTATCCTAGACTCATTTCTATCTTATAGCAAATTTTCCTGGCTTTCCGAATATATAGGTTTAATGCAGCGCCACCTTCCGGAACCTTGTCAAAAAAATTAAAAACTGCACATGGGTGCTTAAACGCACGGCGTCGTACCGCGCGGCAGCTCGAAAAGCAGTAGTACCCTGGGACAAGTGTATATTGGCAAGGTGAATTTTATGGCGCCACCTTGTGGGTAACGGCAAGAAACATGTTAGGCGCCTGGAATAAAATAAAATGCAACCGTCCATACAACGTATTTTATCACTAGTCGTCGGTGTATTAGTGCCCTAGCTTTGGTACCCCAACTTCACACCCGTGTGTGACAATCGCTAAAAAATGTTGTTTTTTTTCATAAGATTTTCAAGTCTTACGAATAATATTTTTGGAATTACACTTTGTGAAAAATGTATGAATCATTCTGTAACATTTTTTATCAACAAATAAATAAAAATTATGTAAAAAAAAAAAATGACAAGAAAAACGGTCACCCATCCAATTACGTAGCATAAAATCCCAAATAAAATTGTAAGTTAAATAACATATTTTTTTCATTTGCTGTCACCATTAGGACAGCCTCTGGCGGTCGAGGGATTCTATCAAGTTTCTTTCGGCTCAGCCAGTGGTTTTATGCTACGTAAGCGGATGGGTGACCGTTTTTCTTGTCATTAATTTTTTATTTTTTTTTCACAATTTTTATTTATTTGTTTGTAAAAAATGTTACAGAATGGTTCATTCATTTTTCATAGAGTGTAATTCCAAAAATATTATTCGAAAAGACTTGAAAATCATATAAAAAAAAAAACAAAATTTTTTACCGATTGTCACACTACGCAATTTATTATTACTGGACACTATGAAATATTAAAAATATTTAGAATAATTTTAATTTATTTTTCAACATTTGGTATTTACTTTTAAATAAATGAGGACTATTGAAATAATAGAAGAACTAAGTAGGTATGTTATAATATATGCAAAACCTTATATCTTTAGTTATAAATTAATTTAAATAATTTTAAAAACATTAAGACAAATTTAAAGCTAAATATTGGAATTTTATATTTTATAGTATTTTCATTTTAGATTCTGAGCTGAGCGATGAATGTATTGACTTTACAATGCTGTGTGTTTCATTTGAAAAAAATGTATCGTCTCTGTACACGATAAGTAGATTACACAAATTTTTGAGCACTAGTTGGTGCATGAGCTGCAGTTCAAAATTTAAAATTCCTAGTAGTTTTAAAAATAGCTTGAAAAAACAAACAAACATTTAGGGAAAACGGTAAGTTTTACTCAAAATCAGATTTCGACAAAATCAATTTTGATTTTTGTTGTAAGTCTACCGTTCCACTTATATAACCGTAGACCGTAGTAAAAGACATTTTCACTGAATATTTATCTCAATATTTATATAAACAATTTCTATTCACCATTACATTTTCGAAATATTGTGACTCCTTTGGAGCTATCATCCAATATACATAAATGGACCTATATGCATAAAAAAATTACAAGTTTTATTAGTTTTTTTTAAACTGTTATCAAATGTCAATAAAATATTTTACACACTGTCAAAAATATTGATGTGTACATAATACAATACGTTCCTCGTAAGTTGTTGTTAGTGGAAATTACCTAAAAAGTTGAGCGGAAATCCACAATAATTTTGTATGAGCGTCTGAAGTTAACATTTTGACAAAACTCTTTATGCTCACGAAAATTTGCAATTGTTTTCGAATTATAAATCCATAAAAAAATTTCTATTTTTATCTTAGCAGTTAGCTTAAATAATTTAATATAAAATTCCCCTTAAATTTTCCTACAATTTAGCATAAAAAAAAATTTCCGAAAATGTTTACGTCTATAAATTAAAAATTCTCATAGATACAATGATATTCTTATTTCAAAAACTAAAAACCATAGTAATTTAAATTTAAAATAATTTGTACCGGATATATATTATTATTTCTAATAGTTTATACAATTTCAAAATATTTTAACTCGTTTTGAGTTGTTAATGAACATTTTCAATTTTCAAATTTTTTAGTTTTTTTTTAAGGATTAAGGATTTAACAATTAAACAATGTTCCAGTTAAGTAGTTAATTCTCTAACCAAAAAATCTAAAAAATATATAAACAGTTGTTTTTAAGTGATTTTTTTTTAAATTTGCACAAAACTTCATATTAGGTATAAGAATAACGATTTTAATTGTTTTTGTTGAAATTTAAAAATAATGTTCGTGGATACTTGACACTTCTCATTTCTCAAGTATATTATTATATACAATATTGAAGTAGGTATACTAATATCCAAATAATATTATTTCAACTTACTGGCTACCGTATTAATAATAACAATAGGTATAAATATAATATACAACATCCTAGGCTGTCAACCGTCTCCGCTCAGAAACCTTGATTACCAAAAATTAAATCGTTTTTTCATTGTATACAATAGGTAGCTATGTTCTTTCCATAGGTTTTGTCTAAAAAATTATATTGAGTCACCTACCTCGAAGATCTCTGCCACAAGATTAGAAGAGACATAGACTACAGAGGGCTACCAATATAATTTAATAAGCCCCTAATAGAGGCGAGAGTTCATTTTGAAAAATGTTGGATGAAAAGTTTAATAATGTATACAGTAAAAAAAAATAATTGTTCAAGTTAGAGCTAATTATTATTGTGAATTTCTAAGAATAATAGTTATGTTACCTATGCATACGGTATTAGCAAAATACGATTCGCATGTTAATTATTACAATCACTCTGATTTTTCGGCTAAAATTAAAAATAATAATTAGCTCTAACTTAGACAATTTTCATTAAATGTTAATATAATTTTTTTTTTGAACTGTTTTATTAAATACGATCAACAAAATGGCTATATTGGAAATTTAAAAAAACTTATTTGCCTAAAAAAAATGTTTTCATAATTTTTGAATTGTTGAAAAAAAAATCGAATATTATGCTATTCAATCAGAATTTTCATACTTATGACTGTAAAAAAACTGCATTTAAATATATTGATTTTCCACGAAAATAGTAAGGGTGATACGGGACTTCTGGGACATATTGTATATTATTTAATATTATAGGTAACTGTTATAGTAATTATATAGGAATTAGGTACATATAGCAATAAATAATGAATAATGTATCTCTTTGTTTATAAATTATAATTTACAAGCTTTTTTCCTCGCTAAATGATCAACAATTTTTTTTATGTGATTTGTGCACAATGCAGTGTTATAGCATATAATGAAGAAAGTAATGGAAAAATCTGAGCCCTCTAAATAAATTCTAACTATCGAGGCCCGGGGGCCATGCCCCCCCTGGACCCCCCTTATCCGGGCTTGACAAGAATATATTTCATTTTTCGAGAAGTATTGACATTAGTGTACGCGTGCGAGAGTTGCATCCGGCGGCGATCTCAGAAATTCTTACACATATATGTCCATACTCACACATAGACATATAATTTCCTAAATATTACTCCTTAAAACATGTTACGTTGGAACCCCCTTAATAAAATATTTTGTATATTAGAATTTTTTGTCCAACAGTAAAAAAATAGCCTGAACTTTTTGTCCAACTTTTTTCAAAACGGACTTTTTGACTGATTGCCAGGTTACCAATTCAGACATTTAGTTAGGTACATCTATAATTTATGCTAAAAAAATAATATATTATTTCAATTATTATGGTAAGTATTACAGTATTTTATTATTTATTAACTATTATTATCATTTGTCGTATTAATTACCTACCTATCATAATATTATTAATTTTACCTATTTTTTGTTGCAGAAACTGAAGCACGGAGTATCTGGATAGTCGATACAAGATTTTCAAGGAAGAAATTGAATCGATACGTTTCGCATACAAAACGTTACACGTAAGGTATATCAGCGATACGTTCCGACCCGTATCGGACTCATAGGCGCAAATTGGGGGGGGGGGGGCTTGGAAAAACCTAGGACATACAATTGTAATATGCATTATTGCAATAGTCTGCTTGCCTTTAATATATTCAGCCCCCCCAAACCAAAAGTTGAAATTGCGCTTATGATCGGACTCAGCCACTTGGAATTTCGATACGTATTGAATACATTTTTCTTCTTGAAAATTTTGAATTATAGGAACGCACTCTGCTGGTATTTATGACAGGAACCTCCGCGTTTTGGATAAACGTATTGCCGTCTTGGTCACTACAGTCTGGGCGGTGACCACGGATATAGATACTATGGTTGCACAACGAACAATAATATGACGGCGCCAAATGTTCTTATCAAGTTACATAAATACATACATAGTATCCATACAAAAAAAAGTCGCGACATACTAGCGCTCCACCGTGGCTAGGTAACCCGGTTTGGTTACCGTAACTTAGTAGTAGTTATAGAGGGCGCTAGTAAAACGCGACTTTTTGTCAGAATTGATAAGAACATTCGGCGCCGCTCAGCACTGTGATCCAATATGGGCCGTCGTGCAACCATAGTATCTATATCCGTGGCGGTGACCAAAGAACACTATCAGCGATTATCTGTTATCACTAGTAATAAACAAATTATACACGATCATCGTAGTAGTTGAAGTTTCACGATTTATTCAATTCCGTGAAATACTGATCTCGTGTGCCCACCGTTTTCCCGTCATTTGTAAGTATATCTAGTATTTCTAGTTTCTTAGTATTTCTGATTTAAATACATTCCAAAGTATTTATTTATTACATAGGGTTGCATAATTATCGAAACGTTCACAATTCTCAAAGTCAAAAATTTGTCAATAAAAACATTAACATTTTTTTTCCTTTCTAGAATCCCAGATACGTGATTAAGCTGTTGTACAAAATGACTACAGTCAAAAGTAAAACCTTCAAATGGTCGTTAGATTTTACAAGGTAAATATCTAATCTCTAATCGCATGTTTCATAGATAACATCTTATTAAACTACCATGACATTTCATTATGTATTCATTAGGTACATTATGTAAAGTCATATTTGATGGTAATTCTGATTGACTGCCTTTATATTTTTTAGAAACAAACATGAAAAATCAGCAGACAATGTAAGCCCACCAGGATATAGTCAATTAGCTGGACAAAATGGTACTGAACTGACAAGAGACAGCGAATCGAGTAGACTAATTATAAAAAAATCTTGGGATCTAGCATTAGGACCACTAAAACAAGTACTAAAGTTAATCAATTTTATATTTTATGTTCAATTGTTAATATTCTTTATTATTAGGTACCAATGAACTTGTTTATTATGTATATGGCCGGAAACTCGATTTCTATTTTTCCGATCATGATGGTTGGTATGTTGATAGTAAGACCAGTCAAAGCATTATTTACACTACAAACAAGTAAGTTTATAATATTACAACTTTTGTATCTATTTCTATTAACTACTATATTTCAATTGAGACAGTCAAATAGATATAAATAATATATGTTTAAAATATATTTAAATAGACTGTATGTTATACTTTCCAATAAAATATAATAAGTTCAAAACTATAGGGATTGGTAAAAAATAATTATTTGACATATATAAATTGTTATTTAATATTTACATTGGATAGGCTATTTTGAATTTGTATAATAATTTTACAAAATCAATTATAGGTGCATTACATATTTACATGAAATTAGTAAAAACATTATTGAAACTATCTTGCATAAATTATAAATTAAAATTAATTTAGTATTCAATAATAGTATTTAAACAATATACATAATATTATGAAAAATCATGTTCTTAAAAGTTAACATAAGATATAAGAGCTTAATATTGTTATACTTACTTTTAATGATTTAAATTCATAAATCGTTGAGTTCCAAAATTGATTCTTACAAGCTTTTACTCTATATTAATATTTTTAATTATGAGCATGAAGTAATCATTTTAAAAACACATCTTAATAGTACATTTAGTTATTTGTAAATTACAATCTTAATAACTTACAACTGCAAAATATTTATTTTATTTGAAAACCATTGTTTCTGTTTGATTAAAATATAATGTTGATGAATATCTTTATTAAAAAAATTAATTAAATGTTACAAATACCTAAACAAACTTAGTTTACAATTATTTAGCTTTAAAACAATTTCTAAATACTAGGTAGTTTTTATAGTTGCGTATAAAATAAAGTAATTTAATTTATTCAAAAATGTAGAAAATGTGCAAACTCAAAATATATGACATAATTATTTTTAACTACCTAAGTCAGAAAAAATTATAGAAGAGCTCATTTTAGATTCAGTGCGGAGCAATGAATGTATTGATTTTACAATAATGTGTTTTTATATTTTTGGGTCTAATGACACTTTCTACTCTCTAGTAGAAAAAATAAACCCACCATCAAATTTGAGGGAAGTTTCTGGTAGCAGTTTGCATCTAGTTTGTACTTTGGTGGGTCTTTGGTAGAACTTTCTTAGTCCTTTTTGAAATAAGAAATTGTACATTACTGCATATTTGTGTAAAAAAAATTCATAATTTTTTGCATATTGAATCAAACATTTAAAAAAAATGTATAAAATAATATCTTGTAAAGCAGAAAATTGAATAATACATTAAATTATAAACTATGTTTTGTTTATTAAGTAAATATCTATAATTATAAGTTGTTTAACTTGAATTAAATCCTTTTTAGTCAAAAATTTATAAACTAGTCAAAAAATAATTATCAAATAAAAATTGTGTAATATTTTTTACCATACTTTACGATTAAAGTTTTTTTCTTGCATATTTTTACGACGTTGACTACATATTATATTATAGCATATTTTGATACTTTTAGTGCATAAAATATCGTGCTCTAGTTATAATGAAACATAACATTACATAACATTACATAACACAACATTTTATGTATACAGTATAACCTAATTTAATCTGGCTAATAGGGGCTCTAGGTCAGTGGTTCTCAACCCATGGGCTGGGCCCACTTGTTGGCCGCAGGCAATGTGATACTGGTCCGCGGAAGCTGGTCGAGAGCCTAAGCTAACAGATGGCAATTTTTAATTTACATCAATATCGATACTTTTTTATGATTTTATACACGTCTATACTCTATTTGGAATGAGATTGTACCCCAGCGGCGACCGGTTTTCGTTGGGCGGCGGTGAGACATATGGTCAGACGCTATCCCCACTACGGCGATGCGTTGGGCCCTGCCACGGAACAAAGCCATACCCATGCGCACAACTTGGCCGCCAGGGTATGATCTTATTCCGAATAGAGTATATATATTTTTTTCTATTGTCTTATTTGTGTGGGTGATTATATTTTATACCTTTATAGTTTATACTAGGTAAGCTGGCCTCAAAGATTTTCTCACATAATTTGTGGTCCGCACAATTAAAACGTTTGGGAACTGCTACTCTAGGTTATCTGGATTAAACAAAATAACCTATGAAATGATCCAAGATACATACTTTAAAAAAAGTTCAATATAAAGTAATAAGTAAATAATAATTAAATCAATACTTAAAATTAATTCAATAAGTAAAAAAAAAAAAACGTATATTATAGATTTAAGAAATACAAAGGTTATTTAGTATAAAAGATATAAAGCAACACAGTATTTGGCCCTAAAAAATACAAAATAACTAGTTATTCGGATTATCTATCTGATAATAATAATTATATGTATTATTAAACAGCTGACCAGTCTAACAAAGTCCGATTTAATGAGGTTCTAAAGTACTTGAATGTACTAACATCCAGTTCAGTGATAAATAATAATACAATTTTCCGGAATTGGGATTAAAAATACACTAACATCTTTTAAATTAATTCATAACTAAAAGTAAATATTATTAAGAAGAAAAGCATAATACATTAATGTGTTATAGAAATATATATATATATATATATACATATTATAATACGTAACATCTCAGCTTTACTCTTTATAAGTGTTGATAAAACGTAAGATTTGTTAGGTACCTTCTTCATTTTAAAAACAATAAAATAAAATAAAATAAAATAAAATATTGAGGTATAAAAACATTATTCAGAATACATTTGATTACTTTGAGCATAATAATTGTATAATATATTATATACTTATTTAATATTGCACATATTATTAAGTACGGTGTCTATTTTGATTATTTATCACTTTGTTTTCTTCATATTATATTTTTCATATTCATATCGTATACATCTAAAATATTAATATAATTTTTATTTTACAGCATTTAAAACCATTGAAGGAACACAAGCTTGGGGTCAAAAATTTATATTCTTCATTGGAAATTGCGTTAATATTGTTTTAGCATTATATAAATGTCAATCTATGGGTTTATTACCAACACATGCATCAGATTGGCTTGCGTTTATCAATCAGCCTACTAGAATGGAATACTCTGGAGGTGGTTTTGTTTTAAGTTAATCAAAAATGCAATTAAAGAAATTTATGAGCTATATTATGAAACGGAAACGACAATTTAACTGCCTCGTTTGGAAATTGTGATTACATTTCAAAGTTTTTTTGGCATAATATGTGTATTGAATTATTTAAGAACACATAGCATATTTTCGATAATTTTGTATAATTGTCACAATTTTTTTTATTAAATTATTTACTGTATAATTTTTTAGTAGTATTAAATTTATAATATTTCATGAATGTAGTATGTGTAATATTTAATTATCCAAAAACATAAATATATTGAAAATAATAGTTCATGGGTGCCTTTAAAAATATATATTACATAATACTTAAATAAAAATTTTGATTTTCATGTTTTATTTACTCTGTTACTATTGTATTTGGGTATAAATGTATTGTTATTTATTGGTATGAGTTTATTTTAGCATTTTATTTCATACATTTTCGTTCAATTTGGTTAAACACACTGATAAACATTACAAACATAATTGTATAGTGGTTGATTATTATAAATTTGAATTTTGTAAAATGTTTTGGTTAATAGACCAAAGCTTAAAAGGTTAAATATGTTCATATCTAGGACAGTTATAAGTACACAATTATTGGGAACTTAGGTGTAACAAAAAGGATACTAGGCATGTATTTTTGATTAGTTAATCCTTGCATTTTATTAGTATCAGAAATTGCTTAATATTGAATATCATTAGACAAGAGTAGTCCAATTAACTTTCTGTTGCTTTTTAACAGTTAAAATTATAACATATCAAAATGCAAAGACCAAAATTAAAAAACTATACAAGCATATTTTTGGGGAATAATATAACAAAAAATAATTTAATAGTTCAATACTAATACATTATTTTATATTAAAACTATTTGTATATTATTATTGAAGAAATAATTATATAAAATAATTACTATCAACTCATATTTACAATTTGAACGTTTTTATTTTGAATTTTAAAGTAATTTATTGTTTGGGCTTCATTATTTCTTCTAAATATTTTTTCATTTTTTCTATAATTACTCCAGGATCATCAACTTTAGCTACCTGTGAAATATTTTTATAAGTTCAATGTTATTAGGTTTCAAAAGAATAAATTTGAAAAATAAAGCTTACCTCATAGTTTTGTGCCGCATATATCCCTGTATAAACACCCAGACCAAAGGAAGCCTATAATGTATAAATAAACAAATTGTAATAGTTAAAATTATATACATATCCAACATAAAAAAGAATTTTTTAACTCCGGCATTAAATTATAGAAATTACAGCAACTAAAAATTCTTATTTATTTTATTGACAAACCTATAAACATATAATTTATCTATATCTCATGTCAAGTTATAGCAATACCAGGTTCAGCCAGTTTTTCTAACTCTCATGTCTCTGTTTCTTCTTAAAATGGACTTTTGAAATTTGAAACATAGACATTATACAACATTATACAAATTTGAGACCATAATATAAGGCCTTTTCAAAAGGGGAGCACTCCAAAGTTTAAATTTCTATCCCTGACTGACTGATCATCAAAATTATAAGGTAAAAATCCTATATGGGTAAAAATGTGTATACAATTGTATACACATTTGTATACAAGTGGTACAAAAAGTTCTAATTAAACCTAAGTGAATGTATCATGACAATATTAAATTAGTAATTACAACATTAATTTAGCAAACTAACTAGTAGAAAAGTAAAATAAAAAAAAAGTATTTGAAAAGTATTCAAATACATGGCAAGTATTTATATTTTATTCTTAAATACCTTTTCTTAGAAGTATTTGAAATGTATTTTGAATACTTTCTGAATGGATGTATTTGTATCTGTATTTAAATACAATTTTAAAAGTATCTTTTACAAGACTGGTTAACCAACTGTAACCAAAGATTTAAATTCATCGTCCTTCTGCATTATCTCAAAAGCCTAATTCTATATTTTCAATAATAGTATAATACTAATAATCACTCAGTCACTCAGATTACGTCACTGAATTATCAAATAAATAAACAAGCCGTGTTATAGGGTGTGGCCTTGAGGTTAGTGATGGCGGGTAACATTGTAATCACCAGTAGTCACGTCATCTCGCCATCTACTGAGAGTAAGTATTTCGTGACACCAAAAAATCAAGGTCAGTGAGCAATTTATAGTGTTTATAATCAATGATATTATATAGTAAAAAAATTCACTGGTATTCTTATTAAACTTACAAGTGTAGATAAGAAGCCCATGTTGTTGAAAGTAGTATGGATTTCTGAAAATGAAATGACAAAAAAACATTAATATGATATGATTAATGCATCATTAACATTATTGACTCAGGGCCAATGCAAGGAGGAGTTGGGAGGGTAGGTGTGTTACTGAGCTTCGAGCAATACTAAATATACGATAAATGATTTAAGTAGTTTAAAATGAAACAAATTATATATTTTTTTTTATTATGTAGGTACTCATATAAGTATCAAGAATACAATAAATGTATGTATACATATTCCAACACATATACCAATGAAAGTTTAACTATTATTTTTAGTGATAGTTATATTATTTTGTGCATAACCAATATCCACTCCAAAAAACAGTTGTCAGAGACGAGTAAATTATAATAAAATTAAAACAAACCGTGACAGTATCACATTATTATTAATTTTTTGATCACCCACTGTAAATAAATGTGCGAAAGATGAAAAAGCGGACCATCAATAAACTTTATAATTTTGTGGTCTTCATACCTATTGCTATTATAAAAATATAAAGATTATTTTCCCTGGACCTCATTAATTTATTATTTTAATTTTCTAGACTCCAACATAAATTACTTGCGTAAACACTGCACTTAATATATCTACTATATACTTTTTTTTTATTTAAAACAAAACTATTGTTATATCTACTACCTTTAAGCAGAGCTTGTGTATAGCTAGAGTATTACATGTTACAAACTTAAATTATACGTATTTCAGTAGCATATTAATTATACATATGTATTTATACTGTACACATAGCGTAAAGGGGGAAAAAAGGGAATTATAAATATAATTATTAATTACATCAATTAAAATTAAAATTCAGTAATTAAACTAATCGTATTATATTATTTATATATAGCTAGAAGTCATAACATGATAAAAATTATAGTTCTTGTATAAGCCAACTAGAAATGTTATAATAAATGTTTATAATTTAGTTTAGTAGATCTGCCTAATGTGTTTTTATCGAGACTTATGAACAATTTTATTTTGCTTGATATTTAAAGACTTTCATAGATATCACTCTAGGGAATTATACCATATTGAAACATAGCTTGGTAGAGAGATAAAAACAATAAAACACACAACATGCATAATCTTTAGTGAAATTATTTTTCCTCAGATAATATATTATTTTGTACATAAATGTCCTTAGGCGCTTTGTCATGTAGTTTATGAGCAGATGTCATGTTTTAGTCAAAGATTAAGCCTAAGTAGTCTAGATTTTATTTTACAACTATTAGGGTTGTATAGATTATCAGTGATTTTGATTTCAGCAGATGGAAGATAACAAGAGTTAAAATTTAATGTAATTTTTTAGTATTTAGTTTTTGACCAGTAGATGCTTTAATATAGACCGATTCCCATGATATATTAGAGTATACTAAACAAGTACTTTTACATACGTGATTATCGAGCCATCTATTTTCAAGTCACAAATGCTGTTAATGTACATTATAAATAAAATTGGGCCTGAATCACTTAATTGGGGAACACCACAATTAATTCCAAGTTCATTTCCTAAAATATACCTAACCATTTGTGTTCTGTCCTTTAAATAACTCAAAAACCAGTTACGGCTTTGATTGTTTATTCCAAAACTAGGTAAAATATTTAAAAGAACTTTATGGTCAACAGTGTCAAATGCTTAAGCAATATCTAGGAAAATCCCTAGTTTTACCACCAGTATCTAACACTATATACTTAGAAACAGTATAAATTGCATCCACAGTACCTACACATGGCCTAAACCCAAAATGATTATTTGAAAGAAGATGATGTTTCTCTAAAAAACTCATTAGTATTAATTTCACTATATTTTCCAAGTTTTAAAAAACTACATACCATTGAAATCGGTCTATAATTCCTACTTTGTTTGTTGGCTTTTTGAAAAAAAGTTTGACTATCGCTAATTTAAATTTTGTAGGAAAAATACGTTCTGATAAACTAATGTTATATACAGGTGTGACAGGAAGACATGCCAGATGAAATAACTTTTGTACTAATCAATATTTTTAAATTTTTCTTTTTACATAATATAATTCATAGTCACTACACATACAATATAAAAAAAAAATATTTTTATATTTCAAACTGAAAATAAAAAAATTTAAATTTGATTTAAATATTTTTGGATGAATTCAAAATAGCAAATTTGTGAATCTGATTTTCAGAACAATTTTGTTGGTAAAAACATTTAGATAACTAAGTCGAGTAGTTTATTTATTGGAATTTTTCAAATATCAATATTTTTTGTTTAAACTAATTTGGAATGTAGGTAATTATTACCTAATGACTTTTTTTTAAATATTATTTTTAGGAATTTGCTGACGAGTAATTTATTTAATTATTAACTAATCATATAATTCCAACAGTTTTTGACATCCATTTAAGTAGCATTTTTTTTTTTTGTCAGGTCTCCCTGTTACACAGTATATTATGCGCTAAAGGGCCTGATATAAATGTTAAAAAGTTTTTTAGTAGTTTGACCGATAATTTATGAAATCTTGCAGCAGTCTGGTTTTTTTTTAAATTGTTTATTACATCTACTTGATTGTCATCAACATGACTTAAAATCGAGACATAAAATGATATTTTTCACGTTTGGATCTAAAAATGGTTTTAACTCCACTTATTGATATGAATAACAATTTATAAAAGCATTTTAGTTTCTACTAGGCATTATGTTTGTTATTAAGATAATAAGATCTTCATATGAAGGAATTAAATAGTATTGTAGCTTGATTTTCACCAGGCCCTATGAATTCTAAAGCTTGACCCGATTTATGTTCAAAACATAATAATAACACTTACTTTTAAATGCAGTTTGCGCTTCACCGTAGACAACTAATGGCTAATAAATACTAAATACCTAGTTAATATCTAAAATGAAACTATAATTTAGTAACAAGAGGAACAAGACAGAACATCCGAGAAACAAAAAAAATTAATAATGATATTGATTATCGGCATTAGTCCGGTACCCCGGTTATCAGGACAGCGGACAAATGGGCAAACGGTGGAATAAAAAAATGGAATGATAATAATAATATGATATTTCTGTACAGACCAAGACCGTGGTACAGACTATGTGGAATTCTGTGTATTAATTATTGTTATTGTTATTATCATCAAAATGTTTATCATGTTATCATCTACCATCACAGTGTTCTGTAGTGGTTCTGTTTAAGATAGTACCTATAGTGGTCACCGGTTGACGATAATGATAATAATACCATACCTACTACGATATTGTTCTATGCTACGATCGTCGATCTCTAGCCGAATTATTGCCTGAATTGAGAATTCTACACTAGTACACTACCTACCTGTCTACCCGTTCTATTCGTTAATCATTATTCGAATTTCGAGTTAAATACTTGAAATAATAAATCGCCTATCGAAGGTCGATCAAAAATACGACTACCAAAGAAGTGAGTAACTCGTAAGTTGACAAAAGTACAAAGAACAAAATAAATATTATTTTTTTTTTAGCAATACTATACCTAGCAGAAAGTAAAAACTAATTTTGTGTTTTTCATAACTGACTAGTCGACACCGATCCATCATGAACAAGTGCGGAATACATTCTATAGTGCATGTCACTGCACCAACAATTGAATCAGCAAAAAGTTTGGCTCGGTGAGTTCAGTAATAACAATTGTTTAACTATGGTCTGACTAAGTTAAGATGTATGGAATCATGAGTATGTAAAATGTTCCAATTTAAAAATGCTCTTATATTGCACTAAAATTTAAATAATGTAAACAATTTTAAGTAAGAACCCATTTAATGTTCTAACTTAAAGTTTTACAATAGGTCATTAGAGTGACTAATACTTAAGCTAATAACACAATGATAGTTCGGCTGAATGCAGAATTCCTAATTTGTGTGTGGATCAGAAAAAGAAAACAAATAGTGCGCTGACATTCTCTTATAATAGTATAGTGTAAACTTTGAATTATTAAATAATATCACCTAACAGTGAAGTAACTAAATTATGAGTATTTAAATTTGAAGAAGAATCGGTAGAAGATTAATTTAAATGGTTAAAGCTAGAGATTTGTGTATTTATTTGCTTAGTGAATACTAAATATATCAAGTTTTCACAGTATAAACCTGACATAACTTAACCTAACATAACCATGCCATTTCTCATAACTCATTATGTAAGATAAAGTTTAAAATTCAATAAAATAAAATAATTTCCTTATAAATACTGGGTGGTTCTTTTATCATTTAACACTCATCATGTATGGTTTCTAGTCAATAAAAAACATTTAAAAAAATATATATATTTTTAAATATTTTTTTCACCATTCTTTTTTGAGCTTTTACTTATTTTTGATGCATAAAAAATAAATTTAAAACTAGTAGCTTAAAAGTTATTAGTATTAAAAGTTTTGATAAGTGGAGTGGAGTGATAAGTGGTTAACCCGCAGAACATTGGTCCATTACTCTGCTCGTCTAAACTTTAAATACTTATAACTAAAGACCGGATTTATATACATTTAAAGTTTTAAAATATATCACTTAATATTTATAATTTTATATATCAATAAATAATATTAATTTTGATAAACAGATACACATATTATTTTATTTTCTGTGCCTTATAAAATTGTAATAATAAACAAGGTTTATCATAAAATTAACTAATGTCAAATGTAAAAAGTTAATTTATATACATTTATATTACAGTGGTCTTATAACGAAGGATCTTGCAGCTTGTGTAAACTTGATTCCTAATGTTACATCAATTTATAAATGGAAGGGTGAAGTAATCGAAGACTCTGAAATACTGATGGTAAGAGACATTATATAATAAATAAATAATTTTTAGTATTTAAATTATCAAATAATAATATAACTAACATTCTGGAATTATATATTTATATTTACTTATAATAACTGGTTATAAAAGGTTACTGGTGTATTGAAATTCTAATATACCTTGCACATATTTTCTGTGTAAAATCTATTGGAATTTTATCCATTTGTATTTTGTATGAAAATATATTTTCAATTAATTGTATTTAATTTGAATGAATTATAGTATATTTGTTAAAAATTTACATTTCTGTATATCACTATATCATAAAGTAACTAAAAATTAACAACAATCTCAATCTTTATTAATACATTAATTAACTTTTTTTTATTTATTATTATTTACTAGTAATTACTACTTATTAATTTTTGTACCAATTAAATTATTAATTATAATTTATTTTATGTATAGGTTATAAAAACACGAACTTCAAGAATAGGAGATTTGACTACTTATGTAGAGTAAGTATTATGTTATCTAGGTAGCAAAAGAAAATTAATTTTGACTCTATATCCTTGAACTACAACACGGGTCGCAAAAGCATTTGATTAATATAATGATTCGTTAAAAGTGAATGGAGCAATCATGGGCCACTTATTCAAGTTTAAAAGAGGATCATTGCTCATTATTGACTTATTAAATGCTTAGTGTTTGTTAATGTAACTCACCTAAGCTGATAGATAGTGTATAATATACAGTCAGTACCATCTATAATGACTCTAATTGTAACAACATTAATTTCAAGGTCTCTACAAAATTCCGTTTATTTATACATATGTATAAAATCAATTTTGATTATAAGGACGTATTTTTTATTGTTACCTGACCCCTAAGTTATAGATGATACTGACTGTATATTTATATTAAAAATGTAAAATAAAATAAAATAATTGGTATGGTTAGTAAGGTTGAAATGGTTCGTACGGTTGAAACTGTTGAAACTGTTGGTTAGCAACACGTGTATGTGTGGCAATTTTTTTACCACTGTCGGTACTTACTCTCAATTATGTTGCATGACTAATTGCAGCCACTGCACCACGCCAAGCCACCATAATATACTTAATGTTTTAGGTAATTACCAATTTCAAAACTTAAACTAAATTAAACTTATGCAGTTTAAACTTTGAGCTGTGTATTATATAATATTATTATTATATTATGACTATATTTATGTTTATATAAGATTGAAATTTTATTGTTTTCTGATATTTAAAACGATATTAAAAATAATCTATGATTAAGTTTTTTTTTATTTGAAATAAAAACAGTTAAAAATGTATTCATATAGTCTAATTATAATTTACCAGGAAATTTATCGGAGATGAGTACTTCATGAAAATAAACGAATATATTTAATAGGTTATAAGTAGTACATATTTTATATAGTTTATACAATTAATAACAAATAATTATAATCCATACTAAGAAAAATATTTTATTATTTAAATAACATATGGACAAATAACCTATCACGTAATTACAATTATTAGTGTATATCAGCGGTTCCCAACATTTTTGGCTCGTGGTGCTCTTTTTGAACTAAGGTTTTGTAAGGGTGCCCTTCCCAATTCATAGCATGATTAAACATAAGAAATAAATAAAAATCTAAAAATTTGTAATGTGTAATATGAAAATATGTATTTAATTAAAATTATACATGTTTATTTACATAATCTAATTTAATTGTTTCCATCGCCGCCAATGACAAGTTTTTTAATTTATTTTTGAACCACATACAATTTTACGAAAGCTTGGCGCCTCTGTTAAGACTTAAGACACCAGACCACCGCGGCGTACAATTTGGGAACCACTGGTCCATACTATCATTATATTTTTTTCTATTAACATCTAAAAAATTATGGTTATAATATTACAATTTTATATAATTCATGTTTCTAACAGTGTTTATCTGTTATAATGGGTTTATTATTATTATTATTATTAAAAAAATTAAATTTTTATTGATTCATGTTCAAAAACTAATAATGGCCCATTGTTTAGGTCTCAACACCCATACGATGTCTGCGAAGTAATTTCTACTAAAGTTAGTATTCTATACAGTTAAGTGGTAATTAACGTTTTTAAATTATATGAATATGAATACAATTCTTTTAACTTTTTGTTATTTGCTTTTATTTATATGAGTAGCAGTATAAATTATTAAGTTTTATTAGAAGTTTCTAGTCAAGGGATAAATTTTTTTTTTCTTTTACAGATAGAAAATGGTAACGATTCTTACATGAAATATATATCAGAATGTGTACCAGAAGCTTCTGAAAATTAGTTATTAAGATAAAGAAGACTGATTTATCTCAAACCAAAAATTAAAACAATAAATTATGTCTGAACTGTATTATTTGATAAGATTATTAATAATTTAACTGAAAATTATTGTATAAATGTTGAACTTAGCCACAAATTTAATAATATTATATTAACACGTTCACGACCACAGCCAAATTGTGTATTCTTATAAAAAACCGCAATATAAATTTTATAATTTATAATTTGAATTTTATAATTTTGCAAAACCCAATCTAGTGGAGCTATTCAAAAACCAATGATACCAAGTGATAAAGAAAAATGTGTTGAATAAAACCATAAAAAAAACCACGTATCAGGAAACCTTATTTACTTCAATAGTCGCATGTCAACTATAGTTGTCATCAGTTATTTTAAAGATACCCTGTATCAACAATAGTTGAAATGCGGTCGTGAATGTGTTAAAATTAAACCAGATTAAATTTCATCTTTGTATTTCTCAAAACATTTCTATACTGCATTTATGTTAATTAATTCTTGTATATAAATACATAAAAATAGGTATAATATTTTTTGATACACATATAAATGTAATATTATACTTATTGAATTGTGGTGAAATAATTTTTTATTATACAAGATATTTTTTAACCCGTCGTACGGCGCACAGATTTAGATGTCTCATTTACGCGCATGGCAAGAATTTACTCCTCAGAAATATAAAGATATACAAAGTGTGTTCACATTATACAGAATGATTACAAAAACATTTTTTTTTTTTTTTATTTAACAAATATTACAATAATTTATTGTAATATTTGAAGCTATTGAAGTGACAAATATCCACATACCGTATTATATAAATACTTTTAAAATGTTTGGGGTAATTATTTACCCCGTGCGCTGTACGGTAGGTTAAAAGCCATGTTTTTTTTTAAATTAATTAATCTTGTCAATTTCTAGTAACAAATATGTTTCACATATAAACACATAAATAATAATAATATTTGTTAGTTTAAGTAATTTTATTAATAATATGAGCTTCTGCACTATGATTCTCCATTTTTAAATTATTAGTTTTATAAATATAAATACATAGAGAACAATTAGTTTAATTTAGTGCCATATGAATATTAGAATTAAAATAATTTTTTAATTTATCTTTATCAACTATCATCTTATTCTGTAATTATAAATATATGTATGGTCTCTAACTTATATAGTTATATTATTATTGTGTATAAACACTATACTTAAATATTTTTGTAATTAAATGCGTATCGGGTTTTTTTTTTGTATAACTAAATGTCAGCAGTTAATAGACATTTTATACAAATATTTTTATGAATGTTGAATGTTTTATTTTCATGCAAAAATTAAACATTATTTCTTATTTGTATTTTGAATTGAGCTCTTGTATGTTATTTACTAACAACAATTCTATATTATATTGTTATGTAACTTGTGTTATCATCAGGGCTCGGAAGTTGTAGCACTAAAAATGTTACTTTTTAGCTCTTAAATATGCACTTAAAAACTCCAAAATATGCGCTAATTAGCACAAAAAATCAAAAAATATGCATTTAAATTGAAAAAATTAAATTTATTTTAAAAAGTTAAATGCAATTATACAATTTTATAAAATTGTTGGGCTCATAGACATCAGGGACTGTCTGGACTAGTTGAATTATAAACCGTTAACAAAATATATATTAAATTACTTAAATATGTTTGTAAAAGTGTACTTACTTATAAGATCTATTTATTTCCTATTTCCTAACCAAATTAATCATTATTTTCAACATAATGTGATAATTTCCTATATTTTGTATAATATGTAGGTATATATTATGTATATTAAGAAAATATGCCTAAAAATAGCACTATAAACCCTAAATTAGCAAAACAGCAATAAAAACTGTAAATATGCAAAAAATAGCAAAATAACATTTCGTGTATGACATCAGAGAAGTATATATGATACATATTTGTATCTTACTTTGGATGTTCTAGGACGAACCAAGAAAAATATGCATTTGCTACAACTTCCGAGCCCTGATTATCATAGACCTTTAAAGATATGGACTGAGTTTTGACCAGACCAGGGAATTGTGGTTGCTATACCAATAAACTAATTATACATTTAATTGTTATTCCTGATTCTTGATATGCAATTAATAATTTAAAGCTATCTTTACAATTAATTAACGCGTCAGCTACATTTAATGAGAATGTTTGTGCAGCCAAACGTACTTTCATTTTCTCTTTTAGAAAATTAAGGTGATTTGAACAAATGTAATTCCATTTAATTTTGCATATCAACGAACTGGAAATATTTTCATTTGGTTGCTTCTCCGTTTTCTTTCACCCAAGGTGTTGCAGTAACAATTAGGACGTCTAGAAATGACTTTCAACTCTTAAAACTGAATCAGTTCACATTCAAAATTATCAGAATATAAATCATCTGAATATGTATCCAATATATTTTTGAAACATTTTTGTATTTCTGATCTGTCCATATCTTTAAAGAGAAAACCGAATTTTTTTTCTAATTCTTCATAAGCATTGTTTCTTTTTCTCAATTCAGTAATTAACCATTATCGTTGATAATATCATTGAATTATAGTAGGTATTATCACTGACCTATAACTTATCAACTGATATAACTATCGATGGCTTATTAGTCTAAAACGTATGAAAACTACGTCTGCTGCGGCCTCCTTAAATAGGTTATAGTTAATAAATCTTATTAAAAATATCTTTTATTTATGGTAGCAAAGTATGGAATGGGAAGAGGCCCTTCAAATTTGGGGGCCCTGTGCTATAGTGCACCGCCTGCACATGCGTAAATCAGGCGCTGAAGGTCACATAAACATTTATGATCGTTTGAAGTTAAAAATTTGAAGAAAATTGGCTATTTACTATACAATTATCAGATTTTCCTTAATTTTTAAACTATTTTTAGCCTTAAATTTTCACTGAGTCAAAAAGCGTCATTTTCAATGAGCTTATAAAAACTCTAGCTCAAAGTTCCTTATAATAGAAGTTTAAAAATATTAATATACATAAGTATGCATGATTTTTATATAAGTGTTTAAAGTTCAAATTTTGACAAAATTCATCAAAATATTGAAAAGTTACAAATTATTATGTAGTAAAATTGTACAGTGTTCAATTGTTTTAAATAAAGATTGAAACAGTGCCGGGTCAACGAATTTGCCACCTGGGTTTTGAAATTCCGCCCTTCGAGCCCCCCCCCCCCTCAAAAAATATAATTTATTATATTTAGCGGACGTTATTTAATTTACAATATTATGAAGTACAGATTTGTTCAGGCTGAGGAAGTGTTTAGGCTCGGATTGGCTGGGATGTTATAGCATCCCTTGCCTTACATATAATGCCCCTATGCCTATCGGTATAAATGTGCCTTAATTAATCTACTTAAAATTAATGATAATTTTGATGACGAAAGTTTCAATAATTCTCTGATAACGTTATAGGAAGATCTATTGCATATAAAATAACTATGACAATCATAAAGAATATATTTAAAGTAGGTAGCCAGAAAGGAAAATATGGGTTAGTCAATTTGAACTTTGGGCAGCTTTTTTTTATATATTCACTTCATTAATTTATTATTAACATAATGTTTGTGCTATAATTAATTCTGAGACCAACATAAATAGTTTTTTAAACTAGTTAATAATGAACCAAAATAAGTACGTGACCAAAATCCGTAAACCCGTTTTTAAGGAGTTCAGTATAGGCAATTCTCTATTGTTATGCATGTGGGTCGTGTAAATGTATACCTAATAAGTAATAACTAATAAATGATCATTAGTGTGACTGTGTATCAAAAACAATAGATCTACTAATTAATTAACTAATTTAATAGGTCTATGCTGTGCATAAAATAAATAACAGAGCGCTCCCGCACGTGCACGTCAATAACAATAACTGAATAACGCATTACACAAATATTAATACTTTTGGTCAAAATTATTAATAACGCATAAAAGTTAGATAAAACTGCGTGACTTTGAACGGTCGAAGAAAAAAATATTTTATTTACTTGACAGATTTTTTTTTCTGATACTAAAATCTTAAAATATATTATAAATGTTTAAAAATACAGTTTTTAATTTTAAATATCCCGATCTATAATAACTGAAAGGCCACGATCGATCACTATAAGTAGGATATAAACAACAATTGCAAAGACATTTTCAGAAATAAAATCCAACCACCCAATACCCCACACTGCTGTCTCCATTTTTAGTCTCCATTACTATGTTTTTATATCTGTATTGTATTGAATCCCCTTGACTTTATACGCTGTCCACTCATATTGATTAAAAAAAAAAATGTTAATCCTGTTTGTTTTTTAGTCAATTGTGAATCGAACTTGACGGAACTATAACCACGATACTTGAGAGATGATAATATAGTAAAAACTCAATAATAAAATTGCATGGTAATGTAGAAATATAATTAAATAAATTATTTGATACTATTAATATCAACTTTAATAATCTGATGGTAATAAATATTATAATACACCCATATAGAGCCATACAAGGAATACAAGTTACAACAAGCACGGTTATGTGGCAGTGTGTGTAGTTCTGTATATACATGTAATTTATACTCGAAAATAAAGATGCATTGGTCTCAGCGCTAAACGCCCACTAACGAAATAACTCTGCGGTCGGCGGATTAATATAATATAATATTACTCACTATTATTTTTTTTTTTATTAATTAAAGCCTCAACAACTAAGGTTATTGGATTACAATATTTACAATATTAATATTACATTATGCTACTTTAAGGAATTTCGCAATATTACAATGTGATTAGTTTGTACCGTGTTAGTATGTAACAATAGAAAAAAACACACCATAAGAATATAAAAGAAAAACAAATAGAATTAAATAAGGCTGTACAGTTCGGTTATTTTTAGGAAAATTATGATTTTGTTTGAGTGATCGGGTCCAAGTGCTTCGTATAAGTCATCCGGTAATCGGTATATTTAAGGATGTTCCGGTATCTGCGTAATTACGACTGTATATAAAAGGAAGTGTTTGACGGTTAGAGCTTGGAGTCATGTATTGGACAAAATGTTCACGTCTCATGACTCACGAGGAAGCAAAGTGTAAGCCAAGTGTGCCCAATTCTTAGTCTGTTAATTACGATTTAGTGACATATTTTGGTAAGGAGTATATTATAGGTACTCAATGGTAGAACTGTAGAAGACACGAGTACAAAAATATTATAAATAAATATTATGTTTAAGAGTTATGATAATTAATAGCAATCGATGTTTCGACCTACTATATATATAATGACCTGGAGCTACGGAATAGGTAGGTATAGTGTAAAATTTATGTATCGCTGTATCGGCCAATGTTCTAAGCAAGTGTTAACTGTAGAGAGCGTGTACACTGTACAACCTTGTTAATTGAAAATTCTCGATCATCGGTTGGGGTAATACCCGTATATTTTGTGTAATAATAATAATAATAATAATATAAATATCCTAGTTCCTAGATATGAGCCAAGATAATAATATATTCATGTCATACCTATAAACATATTCTGACATTCTATGAAAATTTAAAATAGTTGATTACTTGTTTTTAAAAAAAAAAAAAAATAGAACGACATTTAATGCATTTTACAATATACATAATTATAAATTATAGATTGAAAAAAAATTGACACTGAATGACACTGACGTATGATTATTAATTATTGAACTTTCTACACAGGTGTGTGATATGTATTATAAATAACCGTACCTACCAAGAATTTAACTATGTGGATATAACTTTGATGAGTACACAGGGGCGTATTTAGGTAGGGGCTATGGGTCCCATTGCCCAGAGCGGCAAATTTTTAAAGATTTAGAGGGGCGGCAAATTTTTATTTTTATTTAACAAATAATTCGTTTGTCGTCACACATGTAGGTATTTTGAAAGATTTACTATTTTATTTATAATATTTTTTCACTCTTAACTGGTACAATAATGTTGTTTAAATGTCTAATTATACCTTCCTTGTTGAATGTAACATTACAATTTTAAATTAGTATATATTTATTATATATATTATATGCAGTATGTTAGTAAATACATTTACTGTTGAGGTGGGCGGCAAATATGTGTTGCCCCTATCCTGAAATTCCTAAATACGCCACTGTGAGTACATGTATAGTTTTTAATTTCATCATTTAAATATTACCTAGCAATTACAAATGTATAGGTCTCACAATTTTTTTTTTACCTATTTTATATTTTTATGTTATTATAACTTGTATTTATTTAACTATTTTAGATTCTGAGTGGAACGATGAATGTATTGATTTTACAATGATGTGTGTTTTTTTTGTTTATTTTTTTTATTTGTGTCTATCATCACCTTTTAGGACTGTAAAAGTGCTTGGATTTTCTTCAACAGTATCTTTTCTGATAGGAAAGTAAATCTAGTTGGTACTTTGGGGGGGTCAAAAGTAAAAATTTCTTAGTAGTTTTCAAAAGTGACTTGAAAAACAAAAGAAAAATTAAGGAAAAACGGGAATTTTTACACAAAATTTGTTTTCGAGAAAATCGATTTTGGTTTTTAGTGCAACTCTAAAACAAATGAACGTAGGTACATACAATTTTGACTGAGCATTTTCTATACACTATAACATTTTCCAAATATTTTGACTTATTTTGAGATGTTTACGGACATTTATAGTTTCCATTTTTTTATTTTTTTTTCTATAAGTATCAATAAAATTTTATTTGTTGTTTAAGTAAAAGCTTGAATTTTTTTCATCTGCTTTTGAAACAATATAATAGGAACCTTCTATTAAATTGTTTCAAAAGCAGATAAAAAAAATTAAAAATCCATAGTCGCATTTTTTTTTTATAAGCATCTAAAGTTCAAATATTGACAAAATACGTAAAAATGACGAAAATTTGCAAATTATTTTGAGTTAGAAATTCATGAAAAATTTTCTTTTTAAATCTAAGATTTGAAAATGTAATACAAAAATTCTTCATAAGTTTGTCTACCTTTTTCAAAAAAAAAAAATGTCTACAAGCAAGTTAAATTAAATTTTTACGAGCGTTTGAAATTCATAATTTTACAACATTAGATATTCACTCGATTTCTCATGTTACGATTTTCTTATTTTGTTGTAATTAGAATAAGAATGACTGTAGATACTTGAAAATTTCACTGAATGTTAATATTAGCATTTTCTATACATGGTAAAATTTTGAAAATAATTTGACTCTTTTTGAGCTGCTTACGGACATTGTCAGTTTTCAATTTTTTTTAGTTTTTTTTTCTATAAATATCAATTAAAGTTTTATCTGTGGACTAAAAAGTGTAATTTACAGAATTAATTTTTTTAATTTAATACAATGCTCCTGATATATTGTTACAATAGCAGTTGAAAAATATTAAAATTACATATGTACAATTTTTTTTATAAGCATTTAAAGATCTAATTTTGACAACATTTATCAAATTTAAAATTGAATAATTATTTTATAATTAAAAATTCATAAAATGTTCAACTTTTATATCTTAGGATTGAAAATTTAAAACAAGATTCCACGTAAGTAGTTAATTCTGTTACCAAAAAATCTATAAAATATACATAAGCACAGTTTGTTTTTATAGTCATTTTAAGTTCAAATTTGGACGAAATTACTTATTAAAAAACCTAGAATAACTATTTTTTATTAGATATATATTTTTTATTCTAAGATATTTCTTAGATTTAAAAAGAAAATTTTCATGAATTTCTAATTCAAAATAATTTGCAAATTTTCGTCATTTTTACGTATTTTGTTAATATAAAATTGTGTTTATGGATTTTTCATTTTTTTCATTTGCCTTTGAAAAAATATAATAGGAACCTTCCATTAAATTTTCGAGATTTTCTAACCAACAAATAAAATTTTATTGATATTTATAGAAAAAAAACTAAAAAAAATGAAAACTTAAAATGTTCGTCAAGAGCTCAAAATAAGTCAAAATATTTGCAAAATGTTATGGTGTATAGTAAATGTTAATATAAACGTTCAGTTAAAATTTTATGAACCTACGGTGTTTTAGAGTTGCACCAAAAACCAAAATCGATTTTCTCGAAAACAGATTTTGCGTAAAAATTCCAGTTTTTCCTTAATTTTAATGTTTTTTTTCCGGTGCTTGTGAAAACTATTGGGAATTTTAAATTTTGACCCCCCCCCCCCCTAATGTACCAACAATTCACTTTCCCATCGAACAAAATATTGAAGTTGAAAATCGAAGCATTATTTCGACTACTTATCGTGTAACAGACACACAAAAAAAAATTTTAAAAAAAACACATCATTGTAAAATCAATATATTCATCGTTCCACTCAGAATCTGAATCAACTCAAATTTCATGGGTAACTTGCGCTTATATATTATTGAAATCTGTGATTTATCAATTTATGGGTACCAAGGAGTAAGAACTAAGATAATATTTTATTTTTGGTACCTACCTATCGAAAATATCATAAAGTCATTACCTAATGTTATTATTACTGTATAGTGGTTTATCGATCGCTAATAAAAAATATCAGGAACTTATTTTATTAATCTATCTATTAATATTATCAAAATTATTATGATAGATATTTAAATATGGTAGGTAGTTAACGTAAACATTTAAGTATGAGTAGGTATCAAGTATGTATTATTGTCCTAATAAATTATATAATATTATATGTAGTAACATACCAACATGCATAAATAAAATAAAATGATTTAAAAATAATACCGAAATAAAATACATTTTACTATTTTAGATAGACGAATAGATATAGAACCTATATCTACCTATGTATAACTTTTGTTTTAAACAGGGTTTGAAAACGTTATTAAACGGAAAAAAACAAAAAACGAAAACAATTAATAAAACAAAAACAAAAAACAACTGAAAAACGATAACAAAAAATCACAAAAACCGAAAAAAATTTAATAACGAAATCAAAAACGAAAATGAAAAGAAATTATCGTATTATATATTATTAAATTATAACTAGAAAAAAAATTTTGAAAAAAATTCACTTGTCTTTACTTTTTAATCTTTAACTTCGAAACATTTTAATTTGAAATCAGAAATTTTGAATTTTCTAATTTTTATATAAATTATAATTTTGATTTAAGATTTAAATATTAAGAATAATTAATTTTAATTTTTAACTTTTAAGTGCATTTCTGTATTGCGCGTTACTATTATAACTTTAAAGTTAAAAGTTACAAGTTATAAGAAAATAATAATATATTCTGTATATAATATATATTATACAATATATACAATACAATATAATATATATTGTTTCCAAATAACGTTTTTGATAATATTGTTTTTTTTTTTATATATATATATAATAATTAATTTTAATTTACAGGTTTTAAGTGCATTTCTATATTGCGCGTTACTATTATAACTTAAAAGTTAAAAGTTATAAGAATATAATATAAAAAATATATATATTATCAAAAACGTTATTTGGAAACAATGGGAAAATAACGTTTTTGAAAACCTTAATCAAAAACAATATATGGAAAAATAACGTTTTTAAAAACGTTAATCAAAAACAATATAGAAAAATAACGTTTTTAAAAACATTAATCAAAAACGTAATAATCAAAAACGTTTTCCATCCCTGGTTTTAAATAAAGCATTCTAATTTCGTATTTTTTGTTATCATTGTACTTGGATAAATCGAATTCAATTTCATGTGTTCATGTGAAACCAACATATTAAGTCCGACTGTAAAATAAATTATTATACGTAAAGGCGTAAAGGTAGACAATAATAATAATAATATAACAATATTATTATAATTGGTAATGAACGATGGAACAAGTGTGCTTTGGGAGTTGTGCGTGCTGGGTGACCAGCAACCATCCACCCATCCACCAATCAGACGGACCGACGAGCGTCATCACAGCTCTGTAGCGCGTTCGCGGTGTTTTGTTTTGTTATGACCCTGCCGCCGCGCCACCGCCACCGACGTTATCAGCGTTGTACCTCTCAAACGGTTTTCGTCGTTTTTTTCCGCTGATAATCGTCGCAGACCGCAGTGACATTCTGTAAACGATACGCGCCGCACATCGCGGCTCTCCGAAGTGTCGTAGCCTGTAGGCGACCGTGCTAGTGTCGCACAGTCGCAGTCGCATTTGTCGCAATCGGTTCGCCGTCTGCGCGATCTGAGGCCACAATACGACCTGCGTCGCAGTTGTCTGCGGTTTTCGCGCGAACGTCCGTCTGGAGAGGATCACACCGGTCGGCGAGAACACGAGAGCACGTCTACCTTATGCCGTGGTCAATTCGGCTGGTTTGTCGCTCAGCACAGATATTATAGGTAACGCACAGTCGATTTTTCAAGTCTTATGTTTTACTTATTATTTGTTTCACGCAGTACAACGTACCGGTATTGCGATGTACACCACTTGTCTTGCACGAAATACCTATCGTAACTTCTTGCCGTCAGGGTTTCGATTGTTGTCCCACCGACGTGGTATAGGCTGGGGGGCCTTTAAGTTTAAGTGGGTGGGGTGAAGGCCTGACATTTTTTTATGGCAAAGATATGAATCACTATCACACAGTGTTAAGCATAACACTATTAATGTATTTCAATTACACATCAATATAAAAAACAAGATGAGACCAACATTTTGACGTTAACAAATCTGTTTAGTAAGTATACTATTGTATTATGTAAAATATAGATAGGTTAGTAAGTAATTAATACTACATAATAACATTTTGTCTTACCTGAATCGTATCAATGATATTCAGTATTAAAAATATGATATGTGCTTCTTTATTATGGTTTTAATCATAACTTTTGAAATAAATCATAAATTAAATAGGGCATGTACATATTTTATTAACAAATGGCTGTACAATGACTATATTGCCGCCACCGAAAAAGCGCTACTCGTTGGAGCATCCAAATGACCGAGCTCCGCGTTCTCGTACTCAAATTTCTCCCACTCTACCATAAAGTTGTATCAACGACTGTGGCAACGGCCAAAGTTGATGGCGGCCAGCGTACGGGCAGATTTAGTGGTGGGAATGCGCAAGGTCTGATGAGTTTTGGTCGCCGTACAGTAGCGATCTCTCGGTGGTGGCAGTATACTCTCGAGTAACTAGGTAACAGATAATACATGGTACATTTTTGCATTACATATAGGTATAATTTATTGTTTCAAAATAGGTAATTAAATTGAGATTTGATACCAAATTACTGACTACATTTTTTTGTGTTAATATACTTATAATAAATTTAAAAGTTATTTTTAACATTTTAAAAATTATGTTAAAAATATTATCTATACACATTAACCCAAACATTCTGAGTGGTGTAAAACAGTGCCTAAATTCAAAATATTTTTATGTGGTTGTAAGTAATATTGTAGTCCGGGATTTTTATTCCGACTACTCTTCACGACAAGCGTACAGAAGATTAACTCTGGGGGTTATAAATTGGTCTTACCTGACAAAAGCTGGCCGACACTGAGTATGGTTCTTAACTCGATTAAAGTTTAAGTAGACTTAAACTATTATTGTTTTTTTTTTTTTTTTTAAGTACTGCCAAAATTAATATTAATAAATATTATATTTTTAAAATTACTTACAGGTTCTAACTATGGATAACACTTGTACATATTGTCAGGATGTCATAGACAGTTTAACTGTAATATGCTTGGAATGTTCATACTTTCAATTATGTTTGGCCGTAAGTATTTTACAACTTCTCAGTCAATACATTAAAAAGAACACCAAACCTGCATGTGTTATCTCTGTTGTATTACATGTATAATTATAATTACATGTTGTTCCATAGCAACTTTGCATTGGCCAAAATTGATTTAGGGTTGTTAGCTTTAATATTAGAATGAATTGACCTATTATATAAAACTTAAAAGTTTCTCTCTCTGGGGAATTTCTCTCCCAGAGATTTTATGGATATTTTAATTTTAAAGTAAGTTTAACTATGTAAAATATTGCTATTTAAAAATATTAAAATTAATAAAACCTTTTGAAACTCCCAGATTATATTCTTATCTTTAAATTTGGTAATAAGTCAATCACTCTATTGTTAATGCGCAAACAACACTAAGTTATTTTTACTGATATCAGATTTGGAATATTGTACATTTGTAAGACTGAGACAGTACAAGATGTGGGTTTGGCGTCCTTTATATTTAAATTTTTACAGTTTTACACCCATAGGCGCAATTTGGGTTAAATTTAAGGGGGTGTTAGATCAATGCTAACTAAAGTGATCAGTTGGGGGCTTTACCCCTCCCCCCATTTCATACAACTTAATTGTATACACCTTCGCATTAATTTTAGTATAAACAATTACCTATAGGCTATAACATAATACAGTTAAATCTATTTTATTATTCTGATAGCCGATAGGTACATAATATGTATTATTGTTATTATGAAATAAATGTCTTATAAATAAATGTATCCAAATACCTGTGGCATAATATTATAGTCCATAAAAATACTTTAATACTATCAAAATTTTTGGGGGTGTTAATATGAATTTTGGGGGTGCTTAGCACCCCCAAAATTGCGCCTATGTTTACACCATAAATTACTGTTCTTTAAATACTATTCTTCTAAGTTAGGTATTTATTATAAATATATATGATCATATACTAATAACTTTTATATTTTAGTGTTATAGTCATGGAGCAGAAATTGGAGAGCATAAAAATAACCATGGATACAAGTTAAAAGTAATATTTTATTTTAAACAACTATTTGATTTTACTTATAAAATTAGTTAGGTTACCTAATAATTTTAAATATATATAATATATAGTACTACCATAGACCTTGTACTAATATACAAGCCTTCGGTATACCATATGCACTATGAGCAATGGTGTATTGGTAAATATATTTATGGGTATACGCACTTATAAAATATGTAAGTAACCTAAAAAAACTTAAAACTCGAAAAACATTCATTAATCCCTAATACGTTTAGAACTTCTAATTAATATTATGTTCAAATTATAAGTACTATCTTAAATAACGTTATTGCAATTAAATTATTAGGTACATAGCTTTTAACATTATTTTATTAATATAACAATAGAAAATAAAACAAAATCAACTTGAATGTCAAAAAAATTAAAACAATAAAAATCTAAAAAGAAATAAAAGAATATGTTAATAATATTAATATTATACAATCTATTATAGAATTGTCCACAGAGATGTCTTGTATTCAATATTGGGTCCATCGGTCATCAATATCTTTGTTCTTGTATCATCTGCAGCTCTATGTTGGCTAATTAGCCACGACTTAATATATACTTCTGGGTTCCATTGATTCAGAGGTGGACCATTTATGTTTAAAAACTAATAAGTCTAATTCTTTGAATTTAAAAATTTAAACGGACACCATAGTGATCAATACACCTTACGGGTTATACATTTTACATACTTGTGGTTTCTTGAGAGTTTAAATTATTTAATACTTACATTTTAAGGAAAATATCCATTATTTCAATAACAATAATTTATAAATATATATAGATAATAAATAAACCAAAAATAATAAGCCATTGGATGTAATCCATGAATAACAGCCAGAAACTTATTTCTGCTTTAAATTTGTATCTGTTATACTCAAATTTTTGTTCTTTTAATACTTTTATTGTTCAACAAAATTTGTGTTCATTGTATTTTACTAATGTGAGTTGAGTATATTCAGAACTGCTTTGCACTGATTAGCCCAATTAGAATTGCCTCTATATTTTTAATTCAAATATTTTGCTGTACCCATTTCTTATTAAAGTTGGTTATGATAGCAGTTAGATAAGGAGTCTTGTTAAGAGGATGTGTTGTCTCTGTTGTACAAATGTAAAACATTGGAAAAACTGTTTCGCGCTTGTGAGAATCACTCAGGCTATAGCCCAAGCTAAGCAATCAAATTTTCTCACTATAAAGAAGAGAACATTACTGTGCAATGCCGTTTTTATTTTTTTGATATCAAAAGTAAAAAAAAAGTTATTAGAATTTGAAAAACTCCCCGCGCAAAACAGTTTTTGCAATGTTTTATATTTGTAAAACGGATACAGCACATACTGGTGTAACGCAGTGGCGAATCTTGACTCCGATGTATGGGCATGCTCATTTATCATAATGTATTATAGATCTATTTAATTATATATAAGACTTAAATTCAATTAATACCTATTATATATAAAAACTTTATAAAACTAAAAATGTATGGATAAAATGATGCACCTAGATATTTTTAAGTATAGTTAATTATTTAATAAATTCTCTGTATTAATTTAAAGTAAATAACTATTTTTAAGGGTCAAAAATCACCTGGGCAGTATTTAGTTACAACGGACGGATGGACTGGTGATGAGCTCATGCAAATTTTAGACTTTGCTGAGCAATATTCTTTTGGATGTTGGGATGAGTTACCAAAACACATATTAAATCGAACTCCATCAGGTAAAAAATAATAGTTATTATGCTTACAATTGTTATTTTTATTAAAATTAAGAATATTAATAAAAATAAATTGTTTTGATTTAAATAGAAATCAAATTTCAATTTGCTAAATATTTCTTGGATGGTACGATTGGAAGGCTAACATGGGGTACAATAAATAAACCACAATTAGAAGATCGTACTGTTAATTTCAAACTAAATGAAAGTGTTACTCATTTATCTGGATTATCTAAAGCTCAGTATGCTGAAATTGGATACAATCCAATAAGAGACGAATTTGAGTTGGTATGTATATACTACATAACATTTTATTTTTAAGTACCTAGTGTAACTTTTGTATTTTAATACATTGAACTTATACAGGAAAATGATTTTGACAATAATGCAGAGGCAGTTTTAAGTATTACATCAGAATGGAATGATTTTGGAGATGGTAAATACTAAAGAATTATTAAATAAATCATTATAGCCATACTTATATTTACTATTTTAATTAGAAATCAAACTTCGGTTAAACATACATTTTACATTTATTATTATAATTATTATATTACAGATTATAATCTTGCGTGTATCGATATGTATTGTGCACGGTTATATGAACGTGAATATGCCAAAGAAGTTGTTCACGATTATCAATTGATGGATAAATATTTTTTCTCTAAAGATAAACCCAAGCGTAGACTAACACCAGAAGAAAGGTATGTTGGTTTTATGATAAATAAACTTATATTACAATTTTTTTTTTCATTTGTAGAAGTATAATAAGCATTGAAAATCAAATAAAAAAATTCAGTCGATATTTAACGGAAGTTGAATTGTGGTCATTAAATATACGGCTGCAACAAGAATATCTGCTAAAAAAACGGCGTGAAGAATTTATCTATTACAGAAAAAATGGAATTACAAAAATATACGACATTGTAAAATTTAATCTTTTACATTATAGCATGGTCATAGATGGTACCTATATACTTAAACATTTCCTTTATTAATCAATTCATGCTTTAATTGTTAATTCTTTTTACTTACAGAACAATCCGAACAATCATCTTCTGATGTTCTAACTCCGGCACCCATCAAACGTGGTGAAAAGAAAAGGGTAACATCTTTTAGATTTTATTTTAATAATAATATAATTTATATTCAACTAACAATAACAGGCATTCTAGTTAGTGTTTTGCTTGTAAATTTTGTTCATACAATAATTGACCAAATTTTTAATTTTATTAGTACAATGTTAAAGCCTTGGTGTCTCGGATTTTATTGCATACTAAAAATGGCTCTTTCTTAAAATACAGTATAATATACTCTTAAAAAAGTAAACAAAATTATAAAATATTATTATTTTATTAGAAAAATTAATTATAAAAATAGTTTTTACATTGTTTACATAAAAAATAAAAATAAAATGATTTATATTTTGAAATGTTGATAAATAAAAATTAATCTACAGAATTTTTACTTCGGTTGACCAGTTTTCACAATACCTAAATAATGTAGGTCTTTATTTTAACAATATTTTATTCTGTTTTTATACATTATTTTATGCAAATAATGTCCAACCGTAGGCGCTTTAATTTTTCGACAATCAACGTGACAGCACACCACAATAAAACCGGTCCACACATTAATAGTGCTATTTACTATTGATATCTAATAATATTCTTATCAATTTTTTTGGATAGTTCACAGTGCTATAGCACAAGCCGCCACTAACCTGGCCTAACCTAACCAAACCTATACATTAATCGTAGATTATATAGTGGAAAACATTATTTTCTACTATCGGTATTTTTTATTTAAATTTAAGTTATTCACATAATAATAACTTCTTTAGCTATTTTTTGGAACATTATTTAAAAATGTGCAATTTCAATAAAATCCGATCACTGATTATATCCATTAAGTATATTTTGTACAATATATACTCAATGTTATAACATGCATTAAGCTTGTATGATAAAAAATAATCCACTCATACAATAATAGTTTTTAAAAATGTCTTTTTAAATACAAAATTAAAAAATGTAATATGAAAAAAACCTATCCAACTACAAAATTAATTTTATTTAAACAATATAAACCTTTGTAAATGTTTTTATGCTTTGAATTGAGCACAGATTTTTTTTGTTTAGAAAAAACGAAAACGACCAAAATTATTCCATAAGAAAAATCATGTTTATCATCGTACACCTCAATACATTGCTGCTCTCAATAGAGTATTGACTCAAAATAATGAAACTGAAGATAATTCTGATTAATATTAAGGTTCTAAGTTACCTACTAGTAATAACAATAATAGTATGTGAATAAAAATTGAAAGAAAGATATCTTTAAAATTGTGTTCAATAATTATTAATTAATTAATATGACTGATAAAAGTTATAAAACTTCAAGTATGATCAAATCCTGATTATACATTTAAAATATATATGATGTTGTACATAAGTAAATATAACAAAAGATAATTTTCACTTTTTGCATATTAAAAAAATATATTTGTTGAATTTTAGTAAATGACAGTATTATTTAAACTCGAATTTAAATATATTTTTGAATTTGGTTTCTATTGATAAATTATTTATACTATACAAAATATATATTTTTTTTTTTATGTACAATTAATTGCAATAACCCTAAATATGTTGATATTGTATGTAAGTGCAAAGTATACTGAAGTATAAAATATTTCATTGAACGCAAACATTTGTATAAATTTAATAAATTGTTTTTGTCTATTAAGTATTAAAAATAAATTTGGTTTAAAGTTCAAAGATTTATTATTATTTTATTAAAATTATGCTGGATGTATTTGGTTTAATTATTACTCAAACTCCAATTATATTTAAAGCTGTGTCTGTGATGTATTATATTAATGATTCGACAAACAAAATAATTATACTAATTATATTAGCCATGTACTATGTGTATACTCTTCAATATGAATTGTTAAAAATGTATAGTACTATTATATATAATATTATTTATAGTTTATGGAATATTAAAATAAACACTCATATCTAACAGAGGACATAATATAAGGTCATAAAGGTTGTTGTTGGCCAAGTAATTTTATTTTATTATAAATGCCACATATTGTTTTATTTATTTTGATTTGTCTATATTTTGTTTATGTTTATTTTATCTTTACTTGCAAAAATAATTTTTTTTCTTTCATAATCAATATATATTGTGTACCTATAATTATAATTAAGGCTTAGATTTTCTAGCTAAATAAATGGTAATAAAAGAATAATATGTGTTGAATATAAGATTTTTACTAAATAAAATCATCAGAACTTATTTTGATTGTATCATAATATAATTTACTAACCTTACTACGGGCAGTCCTATGTACTGAATTTGGATTATTGTCTATAGCGTATGCCATATAGAGTATAGGAACATAGATATACACTTATACAGCTAGTAATCATTATTTTAATATCAAAATAACATTCTATTATTTTTTATGAGTGCACAAAAATTAAAAAATTTAGACAAAAAACACACTTTGATTACTAGCTGTGTAAAACACATTGGTTCTAATTATACAGTGGTTCCTTGAACATCTATGTTTCTATATTTCTATGTACCTTATTTGTAGCAAGTAAATTTTATTTTCATTATTAACTTGTCTATGATCTGCCTACCTTATAATAATTGTTGAATTAGGATAGTTTAAAATTTAAATTTAATGTGTTACGTTATAATATCAATAGCCGTTTTATTTAATCTAAACCCGAGCTTATGTGTTTCAAAACAGACATTTCAGAGACAGAGTACAAATTTAAAATAAAACCTTTAAAAAATATCAAACATACTATTAAATTAATCGAACGCTTGAATAATTATAATGTAATTTACAAGTACCGCCAAAATTGAACTTAAGTAAACGATCTACTAATGAGGCTAATTCAGAAAATCTTGTTTTTAAAATATTTACAATTGTATATATTTAAATTATGTCTAATTAATAAGAACATTATTATCCTTGAAAGCAGCTATGATTAAAAATTACATACATATATTCAAATACTGTAAAATACGTCAATATGGGAATAACAATGATAATCTTGTAAATGACAGCCCCCTGAAAATATTTGTTGAGGAGGGGGTGACTTATCATCCCAAGTGAAAATAGAGGGCTGTTTTCATTACTAAACTCGGTATAAAATTAATGAAAAACCTATTTTTTTAGTTTTGTTTCTTCTAAAAAATTATTAAACATGTATAAAAATTGTATTTTACAAATACTAATACTCAATTGTTTTCAATGGTTAAATAATTTGAATAAGGATGAAACAAATAATACTAATAAAGTGTGTAATCCAACTAACTTTTCTACACATTCTTATTACTTCAATCAGTGGCATATCCAAGCGGGGTATTAGGGGATTACAAGTACTTACGACACCCCCCTTGAGCTGTGCCATATCAAATTATTACATGAATTAAACTTTAAAGGAATAACAATCAAAAGATTAGTACTTGTTTACATAAAAACTATTATCAATATGAAATAGGTATTGTGTTCATAATAAATGTAAAAAATATTAATGATCAGATTATGCCAAAATGTGATAAATACTAAAAACTAAGAAATATGAAATATGCTATTTCAAATATTGACATTAATCCTGCAACCTTGAAGTGAATTTCTATATTACATATTTACATAGCATAATACATTATTGTTAATTACCAGGTATTTTTTTTTTTATTAAATACTAGCAGCAAGATTCATATGCAAATTATTAAATTTCTAAAATATCTAATAAGGACTTTATATTTGGACCTAATAATTTTCTAGGACTTAAATTGTGAACATACAGAGTTACTATGAAGGTTAAAATAACATTGTTGGTAAAAAAAAATGTATTTATTTTCTGAACATTTATATGTATAATTTAAATATAAAAAGTGAAAAAAATCATCTACATAATATTATAGCAGTACCGTAACCATAACATACTTTGGAAGGGGGCACTTGATTTGTTTTCTTAAGAATATTTTCTACCTGTTACTTTATGACATTTACTTTATTCACAAAAATAATTGTAGAGGGGCACAGGCATTGCCCAGTTTGCCCAACCAAAATTTTAATATTTTATAGCATTGGCAAATAAATTAACTCTCAGGAACAATAAGATACAACATAATTAACAGTCTTTTAAACTTTTAAAAAGTACTTGAGTAAATACTCAAATACATTTTTTTTTAAGTATTTAAGATACTACTCAAATACTTTAATTGTATAGTATTTAAAATACTACTCAAATACTTTGAAAAAGTATTTGGAATACTTTTCAAGTACTTTTGGTTTTTAAAGTGGGTTTCTAACTATCTTAATATAAACACATAGGTACTAGGTTGTCTAAAAGTTAGCTAATAGTTTAAAGGGAATATTCTTATTCAATGACTATTTTTAGAAAACTGGTTTTCACAAACTTTCGGCTTTGGCTAACACAGAAATACAGAATACTAAATAAAACTATTATTCTATTATTGAAGTTGACAAAAATAAAATGTAAATAAAATTAATAATAAAAATAAAATGTTCGAAATAAAAAACCAAAGTATTCAATACCAAAAAGTATTTAATACAAAAAAAGTATTTAAAATACTATTCAAAATACTTCATGCTGAAAGTATTTAAAAAGTTATTCAATACTTTAAAAAGTATTTGAATACTTTTACTCAAATACTTTTACTTAAATACTTTACAGGACTGATAATTAAT
>NC_042493.1:41665899-41671081 GCF_005508785.2 Acyrthosiphon pisum | reverse complement strand
GTGGAATTTACATGTTACAAATCCAACCCTAAAATCGACTAGGTATCTATAAATTGGTGGAATTTACTATCGTCTATCGCCCAACATTGACTTCATTATACCTAGTCATAACAGATTCTATTCTGTAGTAGTATAACAGGTTAAATCTAAGTAGACAATAGAAATCTTAAAAAGAAAAACCAAACAATATTTCGAAATCACTAACATATTAACATTAAAAACCTAATATTCAGATGAAATAATTAAACAATAAAATTGGCGTTTGTTGCAGTGTTTTTCGTTAACAGTAAAAACATTGAAAACACAATAGTTCTTCAAGTCCGTACACCGCCCACGGTATGTTTGACAGCGATCGCGGATTTTGCAACGCCTGCACGACGTTAATCGTACTGAAACACATAATATATTAAAATTTATTAAATTATGATAATCGTTGACGATAATAATCAAAATATCGAAGTCTCCAATCGAGCACTAATACCGTAAGTATACCGAGAGATTTTCAGATCCGCGGACACCTGCGCCGACGAACGGAATCCGCGAGGCCGCCGAGAGACCCGTTCGGGGTTCACGCTAGACATTATATATTAATATAGTAACATAATATATTATTATTCTGAAATAATATATTGTTACGATATTATATTATTATAAATATAACGCAGTGCAAATATTATATTTGTTATAAAAATTAATAGTTAAATCATAAAACGTGGGAAAGCGTTAAATAATTTACAATATATTCAAATTGAAAAAAAAGTATTAATAGATTTTAGTGAAATTCATAAATATTTCCTAAAATGATCTCACATATTATGCGCGCACAACAACATTAACAATTCATAATTGGAATCGATTTGTCCATTTCATGAAGTAGTAACGGTAATTAATATACTGTGTGTCCACAAACAATTGTACACAGTACCCAATATAATATATAAATATTTGTCGTTTTAATGTAAAAAAGGTGGGTAAGTGAATGTCGCTTTGCTGTACAGTAGGTAGGTTACAAGTGGGTCACTGTATAACGGATGGTATTAAATTTGAACTCAATGATATAATATCATTGTATAAGAAAAACAATTTAGAGCGGAAACGGCGTGTCAGTCAAGGTATAAGACATATTATATATTTATCTATGGTATAAAAAAAATTTACCTACAATAAATTCCAAATTAATCATATTACAATATCAATTAGGTACCTACTTATAACGCGTTATACATCAACAACAAACCGTGATACTATCATAGATATATAATAATATAGGTACCTACTTTAGAAGTTCCAGGTACCCATGAATAAAATTATGTTGCAATCACAACAAAATAACTAAAATAGTTATTCTAGGTTTATTAATATGCAATTTCGTCCAAATTTGAACGTAAAATGACTATAATAATAAACTGTGCTTATGTATTTTATAGATTTTTTGGTAACAAAATTAACTACTTACGTGGAATCTTGTTTTAAATTTTCAATCTTTAGATATGAAAGTTGAACATTTTATAAATTTTTAACTACAAATAATTATTCAATTTTAAATTTGATAAATCTTGTCAAAATTCGATCTTTAAATGCTTATAAAAAAAAAAATCGTGCCTATGTATTTTTAATATTTTGTAACAATATTTCAGGAGCCTTGTATTAAATGTTTACATTTTTTCAAACGCTCATAAAAATAATTTAATTTGACTTTCTTATAGACATTTTTTTTTTTTTTTTGATAATGGTAGATAATCTTATAAGGAATCTTGTATTACATTTCATATCTTAGATTAAAAAAGAAAAAATTTTTATGAATTTCTAACTCAAAATAATTTGCAAATTTTCGTGATTTTTCCATATTTGTCATTTTTTGAACTTTAAATGCTTATAAAAAAAAACTGTGACTAACGATTTTTAATATTTTTCATCTGATTTTTCACATTTCTAAAAAATTCTTCGACCGTTCTTTAGAGGAAGTGTTAATAGTTGTTAGGATTGTTACAGAATCGAAATCGGACCAACCTAAGTCTCACAATTTTGTCAGAGCCGAGGTATGTTTTACTCGAAAATTAACCGTATAGTTTTTTCCAATTTAATATATTGACATGTGCCTGCGAGTGCGAGACGCTGGTTCTTAGAATGGCAAGTTAATGATTTTTTTGAACTCAGTTAAGTTAAGTTAATATGCACCAATAACAAAAAGTTAATTCTTGAGAATAGTATTTGAATAGTATTTAAAATACTCTTGAAAATTATGTATACTTAATTATTTTCTAGATTCTAAGCGAAGAGATGTGAATGTACTAATTGATTATACAATAATGTGTGTTTTTTTTTTAAATTTTTTGTGTCTGTGTACACGATAAGTAGGTAGTCGAAATAATACTTCGATTTTCAACTTCAGTATCTTCTCCGGTGGAAAGTGAACCTAGTTAGTCACCACCTCATACATTTTTAAAATTACAGGCTAAAAATGGTATTAAAAATCCATAGGCAATATTTTTCTTATAAGCATATATATTATATCTATCTATCAATTTACTTTAAGTTTCCTGCATTATTTATGGCGGCGGCGCAGCCACACCCGTATATTCTACGCGCACACTGGTAATACACTGGTGTATTGCTTGTATATTTTCACTATGTGTTTTTTGTACAGTAAGCGATCCTGAATGGGGGCCAAGCAATGTGCAAACAGTTCAGTACACATGCGGCGGTGCCACAAGGAAAATAAAGATTTAAACCACAGTATACGATATTCTATATTAATTATTACAGTTTGTTTATGAGACAATAATCCTACAACCTTGAAAGTTTAATTCTGAACACACTGCTTCGGTAGCTATGGCGGTAAAATATAACACAGTTGCTTATAAATGGTAAAATATCATGTCGTAGTGTCGTGATAATATCAAAATTTATATTATGCATGATCGTCGATCGATTTGTATATTATACTGCCACCCGTCCAGTGTCCACCCGTAAGTAAGCGGTGTTTCAAAAAAAAAATCATAATTATACTATCTCAATGGACACTAACATTACGCTTTAATCTTTTATGTCAACGATAACTAAATGCTTACACACAAGTACACAATCGTCGTCGTAAATAGTCAAATCTTATGGACTGTACTATGGTGGTATTGCCGTATTGGAGTGTAACAGAATTTGGTATTCTTGTCGAATCGTATCATTTCCGCGGACTTACATCATAGTATCATACTGACATTCGCATGTTTGTACTACTAATTTCCTGTTTAATTGTGTCGCAACACCTTGGGTGCTAAGTACCTAAACATAATGCATAGGATACCTACATAACAATAAATTAAACTACAACGCTAACGTCGCTATTCGCTACACTGAACGATATTCAAAAACAAATGTATTTTTTTTTATATAGATGGAATCAATGTTAAATATTTATATATGTAACATATATTTATATGTTTAATATTCATTTAAGTATTCACTTCGGCCGTGTGTACCTACTATTGACACGCACAGGTTTTTTTAACTACATTGAGCGCTGCATGTCGACGAGTTCAAAATTCGACGAATCGAGACATGGTTTGTCGAGTGAAAAATTATACAAAAATATATAATTTATGTCCGCGAAACGTGAGCTTTTCGCACAAACGAGACTGGGAATTTGGCGCACGCGCACAGCCTAGATAAAACGATGTGGGGTATCTCGTATAGTCGCGATCTATGCAACGTTTGTAAAAAAAATAGTAGGTACCTTCTCCTAACAAAACAGTTTTAACGCCGACCGAAACCGTTCTGTCAGTCATCGTGTGTCCGTTGTCAAATTCTCTAAGGGCCGCGCGCACTAGCTGGTACCGGTGTAGTGCGTCTCGTCGCACGAGATAAACGCATTAATTTGATATTTTGTACCCATAGATAAAATGTAATTTATAATTTGTAACCAAAAGTAATAAATTATTTGTAGTAAATAAAATGTGATTTTAGTTAGGTAACTGTTGTTTTGTAATCTTATTAGTTATTATTACTACATAAATTATATGTTATTTTTTTTTTTGTCAACAGTATTATAATATAGGTACTGATAAAACATTATTTTTTTCATAAATGTGGGTGATAATAAAAATATAACATTTAATGTTTAACTAAAATTATTAGGTATAACGATTTAAGTTAAGTACTATTAATTAATCTAAAATAAGAAATTATGTATTTAGAAATTTAGAATTTGTTCAGTTCGTTTTCTAAGAGATGATTACAGTGTTTGGACAAAACAAATAAAGTAAGAATACAATTAAAAATAATAATAAGACTTCTAATACAATTTTTTTATTTGTTTAAAAAATAATAATATTAATTTCCTTTTTTTTAAAGATAATTTTTATACTTATATAAGTATAGGCCTTGTGGCTTTTCGCTTGTATTTATAATAAAAAATTAATGTGAAATGATAGACTTATTTTCTAGTCGGTATAATATGGTTGCATAACTGCATAAGTCCATGTAAATGAAAAATAAACTAATACTAAAAATTCCGATACTTATTGTCAAAGATGGACATTAACGAGTTAAAAAGTTAAAATTAAGTTAAAAAGTTAATTTAATTTAAACTCTTTAACTTAATTAGTTACATTAGGCTTTTCATTAACGTAACTGTTAATTTACTAAATTTCTTTTTTAATTAACGTGAAATTAAGTCAAGTTAATTTGTTTTGTTTTTAATTTTATTATATTTTACTATTTCAGTCTAGTAGGATAAAAAAGTATGTTCAGACCGCCGACCCTCCTGACCATCAGACCAGTACCCGCTAATCGCGTACGTACGCGGCATATATTTTATCTGTTATCATTTGTTATCATATATTTTTACTATATTTTATCAGTTATCATTTGTTATCATATATTTTTACCGCACCCGCCGATCGCGTACGTACGCGGCATATATTTTATCTGTTATCATTTGTTATCATATATTTTTACCGCACCCGCCGATCGCGTACGTACGCGGCATATATTTTATCTGTTATCATTTGTTATCATATATTTTTACCGCACCCACCGATCGCGTACGTACGCGGTATATATTTTATCAGTTATCATTTGTTATCATATATTTTTACCACGCCGCTCGATCATGGACTTAATCAACATCGTTCACGTTATCAACATATATTTTTTATCACACACATTGAAATTATATATTATTGTA
>NC_042493.1:41659536-41665849 GCF_005508785.2 Acyrthosiphon pisum | reverse complement strand
ATTTCATAAGTCTCTTTGTGACAAAACTGTGTTTAAACTATATTTGACATCTAGATTGTAGATTATACGAATGAATGAACATCAGTACGTGTTCGTTTATCACGGTGTTCGCATATCACGTTATTCGTTATTACTTATTTATTAACCTAGTGTTGTATGCCAGTATTTTTAAAAATTAAGTTGTTATTTATTTATTTATCGGGTTTATATACCTACTTATTTTTTAGTTTTTATTACCAAAATTGCAATATGTTTTATGATTTTTCAAAAATAATATAAAAATGTTGCTACATAGTTATTATACATATATACATATATTTAAGCATATTTTGACTGCATATTTCGATAATTTTTAGTGCAACAAGTCAAGTTCTGAACCTTTAATTTATTTATATATGAAAACTGTAAAAACTTGGTTTTAATCTATACTTAAAACACCCCCCATTTCATAATCCTGGCTACGCCACTGATGATATTTTATCTAAATTATTTTATTTATTGACTATTGATTATTTTTCACAATGGTGAATGGTGAATTCACCATTTTCACTACCTACTTATAAGCACTTTTTTTATCATTTTTTGAAAAAACATTTTTGAGGGCCCATTAAGTACCAGGCTGTCATTGGCGTCCGTCTGTAGTCTATACACGTATTTTACATTTTCAGTCATTATTTGTATAGGTTAAAGACTTAAGAGTTAAGACGTGCAGAGGGCATGTACGCATGTAAATTCCACCGATTGTTATCTTTTTAAACCTTTTTTCATATAAATAGCACCGGTACTTTTTATTATCTGTAAGGCTGTAACAAAAATGTAAATTGCACCGGTTTTTTTTTTACCTGAAATAAAATAAACATCATACAAAAAATAGGTACTTATATAATTTATGTGTGGATTTATTATATATTATATATATATTACATTTAAATACAATAATTTTAAAAATCATATATTAATCAATAATGATCACTAGACAGTTCATGTGTAGGCGGGTAGCAGGGTAGCTATATATATATATATTAAAAATAGTTGTTATCTGTGGATTTTATCATCGGTGTAGTTTACGTGTTTTACTGGTCAAAAATACATACCAGTCGAATTAACATTTTTTTCAAGTAAAAAAAAAGTAACGGTGGAATTTACATGTTACAAATCCAACCCTAAAATCGACTAGGTATCTATAAATTGGTGGAATTTACTATCGTCTATCGCCCAACATTGACTTCATTATACCTAGTCATAACAGATTCTATTCTGTAGTAGTATAACAGGTTAAATCTAAGTAGACAATAGAAATCTTAAAAAGAAAAACCAAACAATATTTCGAAATCACTAACATATTAACATTAAAAACCTAATATTCAGATGAAATAATTAAACAATAAAATTGGCGTTTGTTGCAGTGTTTTTCGTTAACAGTAAAAACATTGAAAACACAATAGTTCTTCAAGTCCGTACACCGCCCACGGTATGTTTGACAGCGATCGCGGATTTTGCAACGCCTGCACGACGTTAATCGTACTGAAACACATAATATATTAAAATTTATTAAATTATGATAATCGTTGACGATAATAATCAAAATATCGAAGTCTCCAATCGAGCACTAATACCGTAAGTATACCGAGAGATTTTCAGATCCGCGGACACCTGCGCCGACGAACGGAATCCGCGAGGCCGCCGGGAGACCCGTTCGGGGTTCACGCTAGACATTATATATTAATATAGTAACATAATATATTATTATTCTGAAATAATATATTGTTACGATATTATATTATTATAAATATAACGCAGTGCAAATATTATATTTGTTATAAAAATTAATAGTTAAATCATAAAACGTGGGAAAGCGTTAAATAATTTACAATATATTCAAATTGAAAAAAAAGTATTAATAGATTTTAGTGAAATTCGTAAATATTTCCTAAAATGATCTCACATATTATGCGCGCACAACAACATTAACAATTCATAATTGGAATCCATTTGTCCATTTCATGAAGTAGTAACGGTAATTAATATACTGTGTGTCCACAAACAATTGTACACAGTACCCAATATAATATATAAATATTTGTCGTTTTAATGTAAAAAAAAAGGCGGGTAAGTCGTGAATGTCGCTTTGCTGTACAGTAGGTAGGTTACAAGTGGGTTACTGTATAACGGATGGTATTAAATTTGAATCCAATGATATAATATCATTGTATAAGAAAAACAATTTTGAGCGGAGATGATTTGTCAGTCAAGGTATAAGACATATTATATATTTATCTATGGTATAAAAAAAATTTACCTACAATAAATTCCAAATTAATCATATCACAATATCAATTAGGTACCTACTTATAACGCGTTATACATCAACAACAAACCGTGATACTATCATAGATATATAATAATATAGGTAGGTACCTACTTTAGAAGTTCCAGGTACCCATGAATAAAATTATGTTGCAATCACAACAAAATAACTAAAATAGTTATTCTAGGTTTATTAATATGCAATTTCGTCCAAATTTGAACGTAAAATGACTATAATAATAAACTGTGTTTATGTATTTTTTAGATTTTTTGGTAACAAAATTAACTACTTACATGGAATCTTGTTTTAAATTTTCAATCTTTAGATATAAAAGTTGAACATTTTATAAATTTTTAACTACAAATAATTATTCAATTTTAAATTTGATAAATCTTGTCAAAATTCGATCTTTAAATGCTTATAAAAAAAAAAATCGTGCCTATGTATTTTTAATATTTTGTAACAATATATCAGGAGCCTTGTATTAAATGTTTACATTTTTTCAAACGCTCATAAAAATTTAATTTGACTTTCTTATAGACATTTTTTTTTTTTTTTTGATAAAGGTAGATAATCTTATAAGGAATCTTGTATTACATTTTTACTTTATATATTCATTACTAATTCTTAACTCAAAATACACAGACACAAAAAAAAATCACATATCATTGTAAAATCAATACATTCATGATTCATCGTTCCAATCACAATCTAAAACTATTACAATTAAGGTAGTTCCAGTCGGTCAAAAAAATAACCATTTTTAGACCCTTTGCTCTGACAAGATAGTGAGATTTTAGATGGTCCGATTTTAATGATATAAAAATAATAACATTTCTTAACATCTCCTCTAGAGAACGGTCGGAGCTTTTTTTTTAAGTTTGAACTTTTGACAATATTATAATATTATACAAATTTCAGTTTTTACAACATTTTTGTTCAACCATATGTATTGAAGAAATTAACATTTCTAAAAAATTCTTCGACCGTTCTTTAGAGGACGTGTTAATAGTTGTTAGGATTGTTACAGAATCGAAATCGGACCAACCTAAGTCTCACAATTTTGTCAGAGCCGAGGTATGTTTTACTCGAAAATTAACCGTATAGTTTTTTCCAATTTAATATATTGACATGTGCCTGCGAGTGCGAGACGCTGGTTCTTAGAATGGCAAGTTAATGATTTTTTTGAACTCAGTTAAGTTAAGTTAATATGCACCAATAACAAAAAGTCAAAAGTTAATAGTTAATTTAACTATAGGTTAACTCAGTTAAGTTAAAAGTTAATACACGCTTTTCGTTAACATTTTATTAAGTTAAAAAAAAGTTAATTTTTTTATACAACGCTAGCATACTTAATTTTTTTCCAACCCAAAACTAAGTTGTAGACTATAGTGTTTATACTTTAAACAGTATTTCCATAAAGTTAGATTCGAATGATATACATTTTTATCTTTAAACAATTTACGGTAAATATTTTTTTACATGAAAACGAAATAGACTGAAATAGTTAAATATAATAAAATTAAAAACAAAACAAATTAACTTGACTTATTTCCTAAAATGAAAAATTAACTAGTTAATTTCACGTTAATTAAAAAAGAAATTTAGTAAATTAACAGTTACGTTAATGAAAAGCCTAATGTAACTAATTAAGTTAAAGAGTTTAAATTAAATTAACTTTTTAACTTAATTTTAACTTTATAACTCGTTAATGTCCATCTTTGACAATAAGTATCGGAATTTTTAGTATTAGTTTATTTTTCATTTACATGGACTTATGCAGTTATGCAACCATACTATACCGACTAGAAAATAAGTCTATCATTTCACATTAATTTTTTATTATAAATACAAGCGAAAAGCCGCAAGGACTATACTTATATAAGTATAAAAATTATCTTTAAAAAAAGGAAATTAATATTATTATTTTTTAAACAAATAAAAAAATTGTATTAGAAGTCTTATTATTATTTTTAATTGTATTCTTACTTTATTTGTTTTGTCCAAACACTGTAATCATCTCTTAGAAAACGAACTGAACAAATTCTAAATTTCTAAATACATAATTTCTTATTTTAGATTAATTAATAGTACTTAACTTAAATCGTTATACCTAATAATTTTAGTTAAACATTAAATGTTATATTTTTATTATCACCCACATTTATGAAAAAAATAATGTTTTATCAGTACCTATATTATAATACTGTTGACAAAAAAAAAAATAACATATAATTTATGTAGTAATAATAACTAATAAGATTACAAAACAACAGTTACCTAACTAAAATCACATTTTATTTACTACAAATAATTTATTACTTTTGGTTACAAATTATAAATAACATTTTATCTATGAGTACCTACAAAATATCAAATTAATGCGTTTATCTCGTGCGACGAGACGCACTACACCGGTACCAGCTAGTGCGCGCGGCCCTTAGAGAATTTGACAACGGACACACGATGACTGACAGAACGGTTTCGGTCGGCGTTAAAACTGTTTTTTTTAGGAGAAGGTACCTACTATTTTTTTTACAAACGTTGCATAGATCGCGACTATACGAGATACCCCACATCGTTTTATCTAGGCTGTGCGCGTGCGCCAAATTCCCAGTCTCGTTTGTGCGAAAAGCTCACGTTTCGCGGACATAAATTATATATTTTTGTATAATTTTTCACTCGACAAACCATGTCTCGATCCGTCGAATTTTGAACTCGTCGACATGCAGCGCTCAACGTGGTTAAAAAAACCTGTGTATGTCAGTAGTAGGTACACACGGCCGAAGTGAATACTTAAATGAATATTTAACATTGATTCCATCTATATAAAAAAAAATTATACATTTGTTTTTGAATATCGTTTAGTGTAGCGAATAGCGACGTTAGCGTTGTATCCTATACATTATGTTTAGGTACTTAGCACCCAAGGTGTTGCGACACAATTAAACAGGAAATTAGTAGTACAAACATGCGAATGTCAGTATGATGTAAGTCCGCGGAAATGATACGATTCGACAAGAATACCAAATTCTGTTACACTCCAATACGGCAATACCACCATAGTACAGTCCATAAGATTTGACTATTTACGACGACGATTGTGTACTTGTGTGTAAGCATTTAGTTATCGTTGACATAAAAGATTAAAGCGTAATGTTAGTGTCCATTGAGATAATATAATTATGATTTTTTTTTTGAAACACCGCTTACTTACGGGTGGACACTGGACGGGTGGCAGTATAATAATATACAAATCGATCGACGATCATGCATAATATAAATTTTGATATTATCACGACACTACGACATGATATTTTACCATTTATAAGCAACTGTGTTATATTTTACCGCCATAGCTACCGAAGCAGTGTGTTCAGAATTAAACTTTCAAGGTTGTAGGATTATCGTCTCATAAACAAACTGTAATAATTAATATAGAATATCGTATATTGTGGTTTAAATCTTTATTTTCCTTGTGGCACCGCCGCATGTGTACTGAACTGTTTGCACATTGCTTGGCCCCCATTCAGGATCGCTTACTGTACAAAAAACACATAGTGAAAATATACAAGCAATACACCAGTGTATTACCAGTGTGCGCGTAGAATATACGGGTGTGGCTGCGCCGCCGCCATAAATAATGCAGGAAACTTAAAGTAAATTGATAGATAGATATAATATATATGCTTATAAGAAAAATATTGCCTATGGATTTTTAATACCATTTTTAGCCTGTAATTTTAAAAATGTATGAGGTGGTGACTAACTAGGTTCACTTTCCACCGGAGAAGATACTGAAGTTGAAAATCGAAGTATTATTTCGACTACCTACTTATCGTGTACACAGACACAAAAAATTTTTAAAAAAAACACACATTATTGTATAATCAATTAGTACATTCACATCTCTTCGCTTAGAATCTAGAAAATAATTAAGTATACATAATTTTCAAGAGTATTTTAAATACTATTCAAATACTATTCTCAAGAATTAACTTTTTG
>NC_042493.1:41656073-41657666 GCF_005508785.2 Acyrthosiphon pisum | reverse complement strand
TCTACCTTTTTAAAAAAAAAAATGTCTACAGTCAAATAAATTTTTATGAGCGTTTGATTTTCTATTTTTACAACACTTGATATTCACTGGATTTATCATGTTACGATTTTCTTATTTTGTGTAATTAAAAAATGAATGACTGTAGATACTTGAAAATTCCACTGAATGTTTATATTAGCATTTTATATACACAATAAAATTTTGAAAATAATTTGACTCTTTTTGAGCTGTTACGGAGATTGTCAGTTTTCAATTTTTTCAGTTTTATTTTCTATAAATATCAATAAAATTGTATTTGTTGGGTAAAGAACGTTAAAATTTAATGCAAGGTTTCTGATATATTGTTATAATAGTAGATGAAATATATTCAAAATACATATGCACAATTTTTTTTTATAAGCATTTAATGATCGAATTTTGACAGAATTTATCAAATTTATAATTGAATAATTATTTTATAGTTAAAAATTCATAAAATGTTCAACTTTTATACCTAAGGATTGAAAATTTAAAACAAAATTCCACGTAAGTAGTTAATTCTGAAACCAAAAAATCTAAAAAATACATTAGCACAGTTTATTTTTATAGTCATTTTAAGTTCGAATTTGGACGAAATTACATGTTAAAAAACCTAAAATAACTATTTTAGTTATTTTGTTGTGATTGTATAATATTACTTGTGGGTACTTGAAACTTCTAAAGTATACTATTATATATCTATGGTAGTATCGCGGTTTGTTGTTGATGTATAACGCGTTATAAGTACCTATCTAACGGATATTGTGATATTCCTGTGTATATTATAGGTCAATTTTTTAATACCATAGATATAAGTATATAATATGTCATATACCTAGACTAACATACCGTCTCCGCTCAGATTCGTTTTTCTTATACAATTATATTAAATCATTGAATTCAAATTTAATACCACCCATTAATCATTATACAGTGACCCACTTGTATCCTACTGTACAGCATAGCGACATCCACTTGCCCACTTTTTTTAAATTTATATTCACAATGTATGTCAATTAATTATTATCGGATTCGACGTGTTATCAACAAAATACATAATGTCCAAATCTAATCTACTAACTAATAAGTATAATAATCAAACTAATCAATAAATTTCGATGAACATTTCACGGAAACTTTTAAAAATAAAAATAAAACTATGACATAAGCCAAGGGGTGGGGGGGGGGTCCGGACCCGGGGTCCACCCCCCTGGGTTCGCCACGGCAATATGTATGCCGGTTGTCGTTTGCGCATCACTATTGTTATTTTTTACCTTTTTTGTAAGACAGTTGCGCATCGTTCGATTTTTGGGTTATACATCGTTTGCGCATCGATCGTTTAAAAGGTCGTACATCATTTGCGCATTAATATTATTTAACAATAGAGCTGAAAAAAAGGTGTATACCCAAAAGCGTATAGCTTCTCTCAAACTATTTGTATTATAATTATAACTATGACTGTAATATTCTTAATTGAACTAAAAAAAATTGAGTTGAATTAAATTTTTACTCAAACTACCTATATGTTATCTAATATATAAAAATCTCGTGTCACAATGTTTGTTACCAAACTCC
>NC_042493.1:41651940-41654554 GCF_005508785.2 Acyrthosiphon pisum | reverse complement strand
AAAATACATAGGCACAATTTTTTTTATAAGCATTTAAAGGTCAAATTTTAATTTTTGAAAAATTATTTTGTAATTAAAAATTTATAAAATGTTCAATTTTTGTATCTAAGTATTGAAAATTTAAAACAATATTCCACGTAAGTAATTAATTCTGTTACCAAAAAATCTAAAAAATACATTCACACAGTTTATTTTTATAGTAATTTTAAATACAAATTTGGACGAAATTACATATTAAAAACCTAGGATAACTATTTTAGTTATTTTGTTGTGATTGTATAATATTATTCGTGGGTACTTGAAACTTCTAAAGTATACTATTATATATCTATGATAGTACCACGGTTTTTTGTTGATGTATAACGCGTTATAAGTACCTATAATAAATATTATGATATGATTAATTTGGAATTTATTATAGGTACCTATTATTGGTCAATTTTTTTTAAATACTATAGACTATAATATAATATTATGTCTTATACCTAGACTGACATACCGTCTCCGCTCAGAATCGTTTTTCTTATACAATGATATTATATCATTGAATTCAAATTTAATACCATCCATTATACAGTGACCCACTTGTAACCTACTGTACAGCAGAGCGAAATCCACTTACCCACCTTTTTATTATTCAATATGATTATGTACGACATTTATTATATTTGTACATACTTATGAAATTCGCAGTAATTATAGTAATTGTTAAATCGTTAAATGCATTATAGGTATACGACACTAATATTGTTACCTTATTTTTATTATTATTATTATTATTATATTTTAAGACTGTATTATAATGACTATATTTATAATAATTGTACATATTATTTATTTTTGATTTTTATTATTAAATATGATTATGTACAACATTTATTATACTTGCACATATTTATGAACAAATGCATTTATTCTGTATTTAAATATAATACTAAATTGTATACATAAATATAATATTTTATATTTAAATTAATACATAAATGTATTTATTTTATACTTGTACATAACATATTTTGCTACATTGTTGTTTCATTATTTTAATTTGTACGATACATACATGTTACATACATGGTATAATGCTATATGCGAAAACTGTATACTGTAATATTGTAATATAATGATGTATATTATTATTATAAAATTGCTTTCTTTACAATTATATATTTTTACTTTTAAATGCCACTGATTACACGTTTCCTTATATATCATTATATGATGTCAATATTATTATCACGCGATTATATTTTTATTGGCGTATAAACCCATGTGGAATTCATTATGTATTTATATTTTATTATAAGATTAATATATCATTATAACATTACACATTAATTATGTATTTTATGTTATCAATTAACGAATTCCTAATTTAGTTTAACTTTTTTTATGTTATTATAGTGTTATATGTTGACGGTCACTCTATACATTTTATAGAGTAGTCTTATTTTTTTTCCTTCTTTATTTAGTTTTTATATCATTTAGACTATATGTTATTGAATTCATTGGTCGTACGGATTTATTTTATTAATATAAATAATATGCTAACCGAAACGAACGATGAACGTTTCGCGCGAAAAAAAAATGTGGTGGGTACGCGTCGACGAAAACCGGTGCGTGCACGGCTGCGAACGCGTGCGCCGTCGTCGCTCGGGACGTCGGCTACGCGTTTTTCGTCGACGCGTACCCATAAATTTTTTTTACCGTCGACACGTCGTCGTTGTCGTTCGACAATCAAAAATATCGCGTGTAGTTGTAGACGACAAACGAGTGGCGTCGTCGTCGTCGTCGATAGCGCGTAGCGCATTCTTCCGACATGCGTCACTAATGTCCTTGGTTTTTACGACACACGTTATTATAAAAGACCGTATGCAGAAGCGATACGGCACCATTTGTTTACACACATTCACCATGAACGTATATATTATATTTGAATTATTTAAAATATTTCTGTTGTTTTTATACATTCATTTATTCATTTTGTTTGCGTTTTTGCTATCAAGTCGTCCATAATTTTTCTTCCTACTCTGTTTACGACGAGCCCATATTCGTAAAATTTCGGCCAAACGCCGAATGTATGCGTATGTGGCCGGACACGTTCCGTAGAAGTCAGTCGGTCGTCGAGTACGACGGGTCTAGCGCGCAGATGGCATAGTTCCAGCGACCGAATGTGCGCGTGTGCTGTGCACGCGCACGCACACGAAGTCCCGCGTCGCGGGTGTATCGCTCCTACTGAGCTGCTCGCGACGTGTGCCGCTTTGACGACCCGACAAAACACGCGACTCGACACGTATCCGAGAACTCTCGGTGGCTACGACATTTATCCAAGCCGTGGAAATACATGGGCTCGCGTTACAGTACTAGTAGGAGTAAACGACGACCGTAGCATTTCAAAACGTTTGACAATATTTTGGAAACGTTTACTATAATATTACTATTAATTTTACAGTGTTTTGTTAATATATTTACAATGTGTAAATTTAAATTATTGAGATTCTCACAACACTTTAAAAAAAATGGATAATTTTATAATATAATATAATATAATAATATAGATATAATGTATAATATATATTAATATTATATATATTATAAATAATGAATGGGATTCGGA
>NC_042493.1:41639656-41651890 GCF_005508785.2 Acyrthosiphon pisum | reverse complement strand
AAAGTGGTTTTAACTTGTTGAAAAATATTATAAAAAAAAAAAGAAACACAAACTCCGTTTAATTTTTTTTATTTTCAATAATCCCATTTAGGGAAATTATATATTGTATATAATATATAATTTATATATTTATATTATATATATGTATTTGAATGAAGAAATTAACAAGCCTGAAATTCTAAAAATTATAAATAATCTAAAAGATGACACTGCTACAGGTTTTGACGGAATATCGGTTAAAACAATAAAGTCTATAGCTGTGAATATTATTGAACCATTATTATATATTTATAACTTAAGTATTTCCAAGTGTACTTTTCCAGACAAACTTAAAATAGCAGTTATTAAACCACTATTCAAACACGGAGATGTTACTAATATAAAATATAATTATAGGCCGATTTCTATGATAAGCAATTTTGCAAAAATCCTAGAAAAAATAATAAAGTTGAGATTGGTAGTTTACTTAGAAAAAAATAAGTTATTGTCTAAAAACCAGTTTGGTTTTAGACCTGGGTTGAGCACTGAAAATGCTTTGTACAGTGCCAGTAATTTCATTTGTAATGCACTTAACAGTAGTAAAAAACCAATGGCATTATTTTTAGATTTAGCGAAAGCATTTTATACAGTAAATCATAATGAGCTTTGCAAAATTTTACCAAGTTTTGGTCTAAAGAATTTATCTACCAGGATTTATTCAAGAGGGGGGGGGTCCAAAAAAATGTATTTAACTACTGTTTTTCTGTCCTTTTCCTGAGTATATCACATACATTTCATTTCTATTAACACAATTTGCCGAGTTTAAGACCATAAAAAAAAACACACAATTATATTATTTACATTTTAGATTCTGAGTGGAAAGATAAATGTATTAATTTTACAATGATGTGTTTTTTTTTTTAATTTTTAATTTTTTTTTTTGTGTCTGTCATCACCTTTTAGGACAGTAAAAATGATTGGATTTTCTTCAACAGTTTCTTTTCTAATAGGAAAGTGAATCTAGTTGGTACTTTGGGGGGTCAAAAGTAAAACTTTCACAGTAGTTTTCAAAAGCGCCGTGAAAAACAAAATAAAAATTAAGGAAAAACGGGAATTTTTACGCAAAATCTGTTTTTGAGAAAATTGATTTTGGTTTTTGGTGCAACTCTTAAACAAATTACCGTAGGCACATGACATTTTGACTGAATGTTAATATTTTCATTTTCTATACACCATACAATTTTGAAAATATATTGACTTTTTTTGAGCTCTTTACGGACATTTTCAGTTTCCATTTTTTTTATTTTTTTTTCTATAAATATCAATAAAATTTTATTTATTGGTTAAAAAAGCTTGAAAATTTAATAGAAGGCTCCTAATGGCAGATGAAAAAAATTAAAAGTCCATAGTCACAATTTTTTTTTATAAGCATCTAAAGTTCAAATATTGACAAAATACGTAAAATTGACGAAAATTTGAAATTTATTTTGAGTTAGAAATTCATGAAAAATTTTCTTTTTAAATCTAAGATTTGAAAATGTAATACAAGATTCCTCATCAATTGTCTACCTTTTTAAAAAAAAAAAAATGTCTACAAGTCAAATTAAATTTTTATGAGCGTTTGAAATTCCTATTTTTACAACACTTGATATTCACTGGATTTATTATGTTACGATTTTCTTATTTTGTTGCAATCAAAAAACGAATGACTATAGATACTTGAAAATTCCACTGAATGCTTATATTAGTATTTTCTATACACAATAAAATTTTGAAAATAATTTGACTCTTTTTGAGCTGTTTACGGACATTGTCAGTTTTCAATTTTTTTAGTTTTATTTTCTATAAATATCAATAAAATTGTAATTGTTGGGTAAAAAACGTTAAAATTTAATGCAAGGTTTCTGATATATTGTTATAATAGTAGTTGAAATATATTCAAAATACATATGCACAATTTTTTTTTATAAGCATTTAATGATCGAATTTTGACAGAATTTATCAAATTTAAAATTGAATAATTATTTTATAGTTAAAAATTGATAAAATGTTCAACTTTTATACCTAAGGATTGAAAATTTAAAACAAAATTCCACGTAAGTAGTTAATTCTGAAACCAAAAAATCTAAAAATTACATTAGCACAGTTTATTTTTATAGTCATTTTAAGTTCGAATTTGGACGAAATTTCATGTTATAAAACCTAAAATAACTATTTTAGTTATTTTGTTGTGATTGTATAATATTACTTGTGGGTACTTGAAACTTCTAAAGTATACTATTATATATCTATGATAGTATCGCGGTTTATTGTTGATGTATAACGCGTTATAAGTACCTACCTAACGGATATTGTGATATTCCTGTGTATATTATAGGTCAATTTTTTTTTAATACCATAGATATAAGTATATAATATGTCATATACCTAGACTGACATACCGTCTACGCTCAGAATCGTTTTTCTTATACAATTATATTAAATCATTGAATTCAAATTTAATACCACCCATTATACAGTGACCCACTTGTAACCTACTGTACAGCATAGCGACATCCACTTGCCCACCTTTTTTTAAATTTATATTCACAATGTATGTCAATTAATTATTATCGGATTCGACGTGTTACCAACAAAATACCTAATGTCCAAATCTAATCTACTAACTAATAAGTAATAATCAAACTAATCAATAAATTTCGATGAACATTTCACGGAAACTTTTAAAAATAAAAATAAAAATAAAACTATGACATAAGCCAAGGGGGGGGGGGGGGGTCCGGACCCGGGGTCCACCCCCCTGGGTTCGCCACTGCAATATGTAATATATTATGTAATAATAATATGTAATATTATAATAATTATTTTCGTTTGTGTTGCAGCAGCTGATGAAATTGAGGATGTTTTCGTCAACATAGATGAAAATAACGACATCGAACGACGACAACTTGATGTCAAAAAACTCACCAAAAAATTTAATTTTTTGTTCAAAAATCGTGAATCGGAGCAACGATTAAAAATGATAATGGCAGTATAGTACCTATACCGACACCATTGACGACGACAACGACGACGGCGAACAAGATTGAAGATAATGAAGACAAAACACCGATAAATACGGCGGCTTCGACGAACGTATTATTGTTAACAACAACAACAACAACAACAACAACAACACCATCGACAACGATGATGATGATGATGATGATCGTGTTTCAACGCCGACCATGATGACAAGACTTCGGCGAAGCATGATGTGTGCAAGTCGCCGAAACATGACGACGACGACAGCAATGATTGTGCGTATATCAAACCGACGGTAATAAATGATAATTATACGGTCCGTCAATGCACATATGTCGTGAACACGGATTTTACCGTCGAGGACGATAGAATCCCTGTTATACCACCGCCACAATTAAAAAAAATGTTTACGGAGTCTGATAAAATTTTTACGAAACGTCATTTCAAAGAGTTATCGACGTGTCGTCCTGCACTACCTGTCCGAAGTCGTACGTTATCGTATATGCGACGTATCGAAGCATTTTCACTGGGTACAGCGTACGAGTTTTATTCAATCGACGTGTATCAAAATACGTCAAATACACCTGACGGTATGTGCACATTATACGACATTTTGAAACCTATCGAATCGGAAACCGGTCGTTTTCCGATTCGATTTGTCAGATCGACATTGGCTACAACGCTGTTAGAATATACTAATTACGGCGACAAGACTTGGGACACGGTGCACAAAGCCAGTAATCAACGCAGTGATTTGCTAAGATATCCATTACGATACGGTTTAATACCATCCGTTTACGTGATACCTTTGGCGAATATGGTACGGCAATTATTGCAACAGTGTAGTAGTGGTGGTTCTTCATTTGCGAAAAAACGACAGTATATAGAGGTCGCAGCGGCAATGTTTAAAACAAAATCAAATACGATATATTTTGATTTCATCGAAGGCGAGTTGGAAATGCTCATGTATACATATTGGACCATGGAGACGGTTGATTTATTAACGTATAACGAGCGCATTGATCGGCATGCGCAAAAAAAAATGTTGTTTCATTTGTTTGCTGACGTTTATCTAACCGACCGTCAAGTGGGATGCAATTTTTTTAAGGGATTTTAAAAACATTTGCATCAGCATGCTAATTTTGTAGTTGACAAAAAACATATATCGACGAAATGCGTCGCTTTTATTAAAAGCAACGTAAATATATTTATGGCGTCGTTGTCACCGGCTCAATATCGTTCGTGGATTCGGTTTTTTGACGATCTCAAAATATGTCATTTCGCGTCATCGTTGTGTGTCGATGAATTATTTCAACGATTCGACGACGTCATGGTCAAACGATTGGATATCATCAAAAAATCAGTTATATGCGATGACGTATTAAACATTTTTGTAAACCGCCATTGCTGCTATTTGACAATAAAAATCAATTTATCGATGTACCCAAAACTGATTAGTATAAGTATTAGATAAGTATTATTCGACGACACTAATATTGTTTATGTATAATTTTATTATATTTATTATTATTATGTATTATGATGATATGCTGTATTATTCATAATAATTGTCGTATTGTTTATTTTGATTTTTATTATTCAATATGATTATGTACGAGTGTACGACATTTATTATATTTGTACATAGGTACTTATGAAATTCGCAGTAATTATAGTAATTGTTAAATCGTTAAATGCATTATAGGTATACGACATTAATATTGTTACCTTATTTTTATTATTATTATTATTATTATTATATTTTAAGACTGTATTATAATGACTATATTTATAATAATTGTAGGTACATATTATTTATTTTTGATTTTTATTATTAAATATGATTATGTACGACATTTATTATACTTGCACATATTTATGAACAAATGACCATTTGTTCACAAATGAATTTATTCTGTATTTAAATATAATACTAAATTTTATACAAACTTATAAACTTACATAAAAAAAAAATTTCGATGTAGTGTTGTAGATTATTACTCTATACGAATCCACCGTTGTAACGATTTCGTTGAATAGAAGTAAATACAAAGGTTATATAGTTATCACAATTTGTTATTATTTGTAAATGATCAACAAAAACAAAAAAATTAGCATGTTAAACGTTAAAAATGCACAAAAAAAACGTGTTAGATTTTCAGATGATATTTATAAAATTCCGGAAAAAAACACGTTAATGTACGAAAAATCAAAACGTTTAAAATCCGATAATTTTCCAATATATGACACCGTATATTCACCAACAGACGATATTGTTAAAATGTCAAGCTACAACACTTTTTATAACGATATTTCATTGACCGGTGGTGATGATAATTATAACAGACCCCGCCGTGCAATCGGAAATGCAGCTTTCAAAGATTTTTTGAAAAGTTTCAAAACTACAATTAAGAAAGGAGCTTCTGAACTAGAGGAAGTGTTTAAAATCAATAAGGAAAAATTTTGGACATCTTTCAGAAATGGCGTTGTGGTTGTCAATCTGAAAACGTTATAATAATTTATTATTACGATTTATTACATCGAACGGTTTGTAATACGCGTCGGCGACGATGCCGTTTTGCCCAGAGACACATGGTACGTCTCTACTGCAGTCATTGTCTGTGTGTGTGAAAACCATCGTGTTTACCTTATAATATAACTTTATATTCTTAATGGTTTGAACGTAATTAAAACTATTTGACAACAATTACTATTAATATTGTAATTATCGTTAGACGCCATTACGGATTGTTAAAAATTAAAATCGACTTTAGATATAATTATACAACTACGCTAATGAAAAGAGAAAATTATGCACATTGCGCAAACCATTAATTTACAATGTGTAATTGCTGTCTGGGAATCGTCGAGGCGAAGACGCGTGAAATATCCTCTCTGCGGCGATATCGTTCGGCTCTAGGATCGGCGACGCGGCAGTTTTATCGCCGGCGCCCATCGTGTTCGTCGATAGGCGAGATATATTGGAAAAATATTATTGACTCTTTACAAGACACTGGGATTTATAGTTTTCATAACGGGAGCAAAATGGTTATTCTTTGTAGTTGATTACTATTTACTTATCGATTTCACTAAATTAATCTTCGATATATATTATTGTGCGTAATTTTTATGTAAGGTTTAATCGCACAAACGATCTGAATGGGATGATATCATCCCATTGCTCATACCATGTATTTAACACGGTTATTGCCGACGCCGTAATCAACACTCGCAGAGTTAAGACACCTCGCGTTTGTTGTGTTAAACAAAAATATAAAATAATATTATAACTTATAAGACATAAAATAAAAAAAAATGTTTAGATCATCGTAGTCGTCCATCGCTCCACCGCTCTATACCTTTAGCTATTTTTTTATTTTATCGGTTACGCAATCCACTCAGTGAAAACGTGTATGACGTGTAGTCGTTGAGCTCGGATCACGATCAAATGTCGTTAAATTTTATTAGTCTTATGCAATTCGATTAAAACTATTAATACAATCACGTACATCGTGATCGTTTATTGAATATTATATCCCAGACTCTTTAAAAACGCGACTACCGTACCATTAATCAAAACATAATATTATAATATATTATATGAACGAGCCGCCGAACTTGTGACGGCCGGTCCCGTGTTCTGTGATGTGACATTCTGGCGTCAAACGTATCAGGAACAGCACACGGCACCGATGCCGGGCGTGTCAGCTGCAAGTAACTTGAAGTAAGTTATGGTTGCACGCGTGTTAACTGGTAAACTATACACCAATGTTACGATAGACGGCCGCGCGTCGCCGATGGAAACCCTAGTCGCGTCGTCGATAGCGTTTGACGACGGAGAAAAAAATGCTATTATAGTACGTTGTATTTTTATAAGCAAACGGAAAGTTACGACATTGCCCCAATAATATGAAACATTGTAATATAATCACATCTGTTGAAACTTGAAAGTTATTGTAGTATATCATTATATTTTAGTATACTATAATATACTTATTATAATATTATACATTATACAATAATGTGAGCGCGCATTATTCAGAAACGGGTCGACAAACGTCAAATGCCTTCGACGAACGCGACGAGGACGCCGGTGTGAAAACGACCACGTCGTCGATCCGACGGCCAAAACGTTATCCTCGGCGACTGGCGAGACGGTTTCCATCGGCGCCACGCGTCGCCGATCGGAACATTTTTTATGTAAAACATCTAATGGCACGGTACGGGAGTGAGGCCTACTCACTCGTGGCTCGTCGGCTCCATCTTCGAATCTGCCTCGGCTCGGCGATCTCCTCTCTCCACGCGCATACGCCACCACTATACCTGCTCTGCGCCCCTCCAGTTTTGTCGGTGTACCTAAGCCACGCGTGGCATGTGCTACTTTAATACTGCTGGTAATAATTTATATTTCAAAAATAAATTCAATAATAATTAGTGATGAAAATAATTTTATATTTTTCAATCATTCTATATATTGAAGGAACACACTGTATACATCCGAAGACGTGTCACGTTAAAAGGTTATTTATGTTATTAAATTAAATATATCCAGACGTAACACCAATAATAGAGTATGTATGGTATGTGATTGTTATTGACGTTCGAAGACATCGTCATTTCGGGTAAAAATAAATACATACACTTGTGGATCTAAGCAAATAGCTCTCGATTCGGAGCGGAAAAAATAAATAAAAAGAAAGAGAATAAAATGCTTATTACGAGTTTTTTTAACACTCATTTATTCTTCGGGCCACGGAGAAGGTGCATATACATCAAATTACAGTTATTATATTTTATAACACGCCGTCACACCGACTCACGCAAGTCGACAGTCGTACACTTCGGTCTACGAGTGCCAATATACTACTTAATAAAACAGTGCAGTGTACCGCCCGGACTTACATTTATCTGTAATTGTTATTATTGTATCATTTATCCGGTCGAATGACGGTATCTGTACGGTTTTATTTTACAAAAATTATATTTAATGGCAATATTAGTTACGCTTAAATTAGATTACCACACACGGCCAGCGGCCTTCCTGACAAATTTTGGCGTCCTATCAAACATTTACATCACACAATTAAAAAAAAATATATTTCTTATACTATAAATGATGATACATTTTTTCTTTTCGTTTTCATAATTCATAATACATTATTTTTTTTACAATAAACATCGAACAATGGTACATGATATATAAAATCTCATTTTATTTACTTCCGCTGCAGTGAACAAAATATACAATATTATAATTTCGACGACGACATCAGTCATCAACGCTCGACGGGTAAAGAGAAGTGAGTACATAACGTAATGCCCTACCTAGTTAGGTTAGGGCGAGTGCGTGCTGTTCTGCACGAAATGCGTTGCCCGCATACGGCGAAATACAAACTATTTTGTTTTTCCACGCATGCGTGCAAACCAGCTTGGTTATACCGTAAAAAGAGTGGAGCGTTGGTACTAGGTAGGAGTGGGGGCGTTTAACGCTAAGCTAAGCGTTAAACGGATCCGGAATCGCATAAGAAGTACTTATTCACTTCAAAAACTATAATAATATACTAAACGTAACGTACGAGTGTATACGACGAAGTGCTGTCGCTCTTATAAACAGATGTTCCGCAGTACGACACTTTCGGCTCTTTTATATCTAAAAAAATAATCGATAACAATTTTATATAGGTTAGTATATATAAACAGTATTTATTTAAAAAACCTAATTATAGCATAATACTTTACAAAATAGTTAGGTATTAGGTAACATTTTAATTATAATATAAAACGAGTAAAACATATTGGCTGCAGATTTCAGCACTAAATGTGTTAATATAATAATATTATGTGCATTTTGTAAGCGTGATCGTACCGGAATGTTGACAACGTCAACAAAATAAATTGAAATATATCGAAAAACACAGTCTGTTTACTTAAATATTGAGAGAGAAACAACAACTATCGTGTATGTATGATTCATGAATATTATATAAAATGCATTTAACTGTAAAACACGGGGTATACCTATACTAAAATATGGTTAGTGACGTTAGCGTTGTAGTTTAATTTATTGTTATGTAGGTATCCTACAAAATATGTTTAGGCACTTAGCAACCAAGGTGTTGCGACACAATTAATAGTACTGACATGCGAAAGTCAGTGTGATGAAAGTCCGCGGAAATGATACGATTCGACCAGAATTTCAAATTCTGTTATGATACTCCAATACCACTATTATAGTACAGCCCATAAGATTTTACTGTATACGACGACGACGACGACGATTGTGTACATGCGTGTAAGCATTTAGTTATCGTTGACGTAAAAGATAAAAACGTAATGTCAGTGTCCATTGACATAATTTTATTAATTATTATGAATTTTTTGAAACCCCCGCCTGTCTCGAATTTCGTAAATTATAATGTAAATTGTCAGCTGTATGCATAAAGGTGCAAATAGCGAGGGGCTTGGGGAGACATTATAATTTTCAGCCCCCCTCAAATCTCAAACACTTTTTGCACCTATGGTTATAATATATCCACCGTTGGAATGACTCGATCGTATTTCCATAAAATTCTAATGAGATGATTTTTAGTCGTTCATCAGTTATCGCACGTGCTCAAGGCCAATAACTAGCGTTCGTTAAAATGTAAACGTTTTCTAACTTCATGTGCATTCTGATCGCCAGAAATTACAGATAATAATTAATCGCGTAATTTATTGGTCAGTAATTTATACGATAACAATTAATAAGGTCATAGCTTGCATGTATCATCGCAGTACATATACATTACTGTGTGGGCAAAGAGCAGTGCAATAGCTATATTGCACGGCGTAATATTAATAATAGCTACTAAAGGCTCAGTCAAACACAAAGGGGTCTGCCCGCGCGCTATGTAAAATAATATACAACCAAACCGCTGCCCTTTGCGATCAGTGTAGCCCGCTCACTGTCTGTCTGAGTCGTGTCCGAAGTGCGGCGAGAGCGTTCGATTTCTATTCTGACCAGCATGATATCCAATGCGGCGAAATAAAAGCTGTTATGTTTTTTGACGCATCGGACTCATTTACTTTGGACACGGCGTAATATTAATAATATGAAGTATAAATCAATACTAATAATTACAAATGTCTAATTCTAATTACTCTTATTCTCTCGATTTGATTCAATATACAATATTTTACAATAATATTATATTATGTGATATTAGGAAAGTAAATAATCATATTATAATATTATATTTTATAAATATCTGAAAAAAGTACAATGGTTTTCGACAACCGTGTGTCTGTTGTCCGTACACTATAATAATTAACTTTACGCCCTATCCAATACAATAAAAATAGTAGGTATTTAAAATGTATACCCTACTTGAGTGCTTTTTGATGGACAGTATTTAAAATACCTTTACCAAGTATACCTATACCAAGTATTATTTAATACTTGATAAACTAGTTGAATTACAATACTCATTAACTTAGTATTATAGACCATAATAGAAACTTCTAATAAATGTGCATTAAAATCGGTACGTTTAAATGTTTAATAATATATAATAATAATACGAGCGTTACGTTGAATACGAAATTTTTCAGGGAGTTGTAAACCGAATCGTATGTTTGGTTAGGTTAGGTTAGGCCTTGAAAAAATCGTTTGATGACATTACTAATATTTCATCGAAAATACGGGCTGTACGTTAAATAAAATATTTCACGGATACGTTAACCAAATACGATCCGACATATTTTTATCAAATATGTTACAAACACTCGAACATAACCTTTAGTTGGGAGTAGCTTAAAGTCGACACTCTGAGAAGTGAGAACTGCATTCTACTCGGTAGTTATTCCATAATCGGTTAAAGTACAAACGACCATCATTTTTTTTTTTAATAATTTGTATACGTACACGGCAGCGATCTTGTCTACCATGTGGGTGTTTAGGTACTGAGGTACGTATGTGAGTATGTTTGTGGAACGGTTAACAAAATGCCGCGCACACGTTTAGCAATATAATCAGTATTTTTACGGCCAAGACGTAAACCGTAGTGATTATCGCGAATATCACAAGTCCAAAACTCACAAAAAAATAATAATAATTCTTGTCGAACTGATTAGGCTAGACACGGAATGTGGGCATCTTCTATTATTTTTTTCAATTACTTCGTTGGCATGTTGGTGCATTTACGCAACTTGTGATATTCGTTAAATATTTACGGCATTTGTACTGCCGCGCCGCCCATATTATAATATACTCGTGAGTTTATCGTACACTCTCAGGACGTACTAGTTATACACTTATGTTCGGTTACACAAAAAACCAATAGTAATAATAAATTACCGATAATAATAACTAGTTATCGAACCGATAAAAATTTGACAGGTTACCCAAAGGATCTAAAAGTTTTATCAATCCATTAAATATTGTTTTATCGGTTCGTTAATAGGCCCGATTTTGGTTCGATAAATTTATTAAAGTGTCCTATTGAACCATTATACACTGCAAACAGTACAAAAAATACTTCGTGCAACTACGGTACAAAAATCGATCAATAGCTGTTCTCACGACGTTGGAGTACCTACCGTCAAACGTGTTATTTTTATGTTTGCGTATAGTTAGACGAAAAATAAATATGTGTGTATGTGTGTGTGTGTACGTGTGTATTTCATAAAATACTATATAAGTATACGCACAGACGACGGAGAAAGTATATAATTCTTGGTAATAGGAACATTTACGTAGTAGTGTTGATGTGTTATAATGTATATAGTGTATACATCGTTAAATTTTTTATAGCAAACAATATAACAAATAACAAGGAAAAAACCTTTTTTAGCAAAATTACAACTGCATAATACGTATTGTTTGACGGGTTTCTTAACAGTAATTAATAATTAAAAAAAAAAAATTAAAAAAATTCAAGAACGTCGTACCGATGGCGTTATACGCTCGATACCTGACGAACAGCTTCGTGATGTGTAATCAACACAGACTATTTCTTTGCAGGATGACAGTTCACGATCGTTTGCTACAAATAACGATATACCGATGAATGTATATACAGCCGATGTGGCTATTATGGAAAAAAATAAATATGTCAAATAAATTTGACAGGTTGCACAATAAGGATCTATAAGTTTTATCAATCCAATAATATTGTGTTATCGGTTCGTTAAGGCCCGATTTTGGTTCGATAAATTTATTAAAGAGTCCTATTGAACCATTATACACTGCAT
>NC_042493.1:41622051-41639606 GCF_005508785.2 Acyrthosiphon pisum | reverse complement strand
TACGCTGTCCCGAACCCAGTCGGCAATACATTAAACGTGATACGTTATTCTAACGTTTATATTTTTTGAATTAAAAATCAGTCGATATTTATATGCATTTGCGAATTTATTTTACAATTAATAAAATAATATAAATATTTTATATTTAAGTTAAATATAAAATACAATATATAAAATGTTAGAAAACTTATAAAAAAAAAATTTCGATGTAGTGTTGTAGATTATTACTCTATACGAATCCACCGTTGTAACGATTTCGTTGAATAGAAGTAAATACAAAGGTTATATAGTTATCACAATTTGTTATTATTTGTAAATGATCAACAAAAACAAAAAAATTAGCATGTTAAACGTTAAAAATGCACAAAAAAAACGTGTTAGATTTTCAGATGATATTTATAAAATTATACTATAAATTATGATACATTTTTTCTTTTCATAATTCATAATACATTTTTTTTTACAATAAACATCGAACAATGGTACATGATATATAAAATCTCATTTTATTTACTTCCGCTGCAGTGAACAAAATATACAATATTATAATTTCGACGACGCGTCGACATCAGTCATCAACGCTCGACGGGTAAAGAGAAGTGAGTACATACGTAATTCCCTACCTAGTTCGGGCGAGTGCATGCTGTTCTGCACGAAATGCGTTGCCCGCATACGGCGAAATACAAACTATTATGACGTTGTAGTACTTCACACTCTGATAGACAAAGTTTGCTAGGAAAATATTATAATCAACATTACCGTCGTAGCGTATATGATTTTCATGTTATAATGTATAATATAATAATATGTATTGAAAAAAATAAAGTCATTAATGATGATTATTATTATCAAGCTTTAATAGAGCAAACGTTTCGTAAATATTTTTACAATTGGAGTGGGGATACAAAACATTCGAATGACACCGTAAAAACTGCTCGACATCCGAGGCTACAAATTTTATTTGAGTATCCCCACCTATATAATACACAAGTATTTGTATAACGATATTGTAAACGGAGTGGGGATACAAAACATTCGAATGACACCGTAAAAACTGCTCGACATCCGAGGCTACAAATTTTATTTGAGTATCCCTACCTAAACTGTTTCTTTTACATGTACCTAGTGGTACATTTTATAACTAAAGTGGGATTGTTTTTAGGAAGTGGTAAAACTTGGTGGGGAAAAATCGATGAGGGTAATTCCGCGGGCGCGCGCGTGGCGGACTCTGTCCAGAATTCAACTGTCGAGGACATAGTCCTCTCCTTATAAACACTAACCGACGCCGTCTTCCATTAAGTATAAATATGTATATAATATAAGTATATAAGTATGTATGTATGTAAATATTATATATTTGAGTATATGGCACGGCCTAAAATAGTGTGCAGTACGACACTATTAGTACATAACGTAAAGCCCTACCTAGTTAGGGCGAGTGCGTGCTGTTCTGCACGAAATGCGTTGCCCGCATACGGCGAAATACAAACTATTTTATTTTTCCACGCATGCGTACAAACCAGCTAGGATATACCGTAAAAAGAGTGGAGCGTTGGTACTAGGTAGGAGTGGGGGCGTTTAACGCTAAGCTAAGCGTTAAACGGATCCGGAATCGCATAAGAAGTATTCACTTCAAAAACTATAATAATATACTAAACGTAACGTACGAGTGTATACGACGAAGTGCTGTCGCTCTTATAAACAGATGTTCCGCAGTACGACACTTTCGACTCTTTTATATCTTGAAAAAATAATCGATAACAATTTTATATAGGTTTGTATATATAAACCGTATTTTTTAAAAAAAAACCTAATTATAGCATAATACTATACAAAATAGTTAGGTATTAGGTAACATTTTAATTATAATATAAAACGGGTAAAACATATTGGCTGCAGATTTCAGCACTAAATGTGTTAATATAATAATATTATGTGCATTTTGTATAAGCGTGATCGTACCGGAATGTTGACAACGTCAACAAAATAAATTGAAATATATCGAAAAACACAGTCTGTTTACTTAAATATTGAGAGAGAAACAACAACTATCGTGTATGTATGATTCATGAATATTATATAAAATGCATTTAACTGTAAAACACGGGGTATACCTGTACTAAAATATGGTTAGTGACGTTAGCGTTGTAGTTTAATTTATTGTTATGTAGATATCCTACTCAATATGTTTAAGTACTTAGCAACCAAGGTGTTGCGACGCAATTAAACAGGCAATTAGTAGTACAAACATGTTACATGCTAAGGTCAGTGTGATAAAAGTCCATGGAAATGATATGATTCGACCAGAATACCAATTTCTGTTATGGCACTCCAATATACCACCATAGTACAGTCCATACGATTTTACTATATTATACAACGACAACGACGACGATTGTGTACATGCGTGTAAGCTTTTAGTTATTGTTGACGTAAAAGATAAAAACGTAATGTTAATGTCCATTGAAATAATATTATTAATTATAATGAATTTTTTTGAAACCCCTGCCAGTTTCGAATTTCGTTATCCATTTTCTCGGGCTATAAGATCCTAGGTTTATCAGTTAGCGGCGTCCAGAGACGAAACTTTTTATACGATTGGCGGTAAAATTCGTCGACGACAATAATGGTGTGTTATGCATTTATGCTTAATGAAAAATATTATCGTTATGTCTATATGTTTTGTATAATTTGCGACAACCGTATATGGTGTTAACACGTGATTATCGACAAAGGTGTTGGAACGATTGTTCGACTGTTCGTTTTTCTCGAAACGCAATAAAACTTTATTCAATTATTGTTAGTATTGGTTTCGAGAACGATATGAGGCATTAACATCGATGGGTAATGCGTAATTCAATTTTAAGCTGAGTCATTAGCTTTTTGTTGTGTTTTTACCACCACAGCACTTGATGACTTGGTGTTATTTTTTTGTTTAGTTAACTCATAAATTATAATATAAATTGTCAGCTGTATGCATATAGGCGCAAATAACGAAAGGCTGGGGGGGACATTATAACCTTCAGCCCTCCTCAAATCTCAAACACTATTTGCGCCTATGATTATACTATATGCACAGTTGGAATGACTCGATCGTATTTCCATAAAATCCTAATGAGATGATTTTTAGTCGTTCATCAGTTATCGCACGGAATCAAGGCCAATAACTAGCGTTCGTTAAAATGTAAACGTTTTCTAACATCCTGTGCATTCTGATCGCCAGAAATTAAATGTAATAATTATTTTCGTAATTTATACGATAACAATAAGGTCATAGCTTGCATGTATCATCGCAGTAAATATACATTACCTACGCAGACACTGTGTGCGCAAACAGCAGTGCAATAGCTATATTGCACGGCGTAATATTTATAATATGAAGTATAAACCAATACTAATAATTACAAATGTCTAATTCTAATTACTCTTATTCTCTCGATTTGATTCAATATACAATATTTTACAATAATATTATATTATGTGATATTAGGAAAGTAAATAATCATATTATAATATTATATTTTATAAATATCTGAAAAAAGTACAATGGTTTTCGACAACCGTGTGTCTGTTGTCCGTACACTATAATAATTAACTTTACGCCTATCCAATACAATAAAATAGTAGGTATTTAAAATGTATACCTACTTGAGTGCTTTTTGATGGACAGTATTTAAAATACCTTTACCAAGTATACCTATACCAAGTATTATTTAATACTTGATAAACTAGTTGAATTACAATACTCATTAACTTAGTATTATAGACCGGAAAACGAAAAAAAATTCAAGAACGTCTACCGATGGCGTTACGCTCGATATACCTGATGAACAGTTTCGTGATGTGTAATCAACACAGACTATTTCTTTGCAGGATGACAGTTCGCAATCGTTTGCTACAAATAACGATATACCGACGAATGTATACAGCCGATGTGGCTATTATGGAAATAAATAAATATGTCAAATAAATTTGACAGGTTGCACAATAAGGATCTATAAGTTTTATCAATCCAATAATATTGTGTTATCGGTTCGTTAAGGCCCGATTTTGGTTCGATAAATTTATTAAAGAGTCCTATTGAACCATTATACACTGCATAATAGTAAAAAAACTACTTAGCGCAACTACGGTACAAAAATCGATCAATAGCTGATATTACGGCGTTGGAGTAGGTACGTGTTTTTTTTAGATTTGCGTATAGTTTATAGACGAACAATTTGACATATTCCATGCTAAAGGTACCACGGAACAAAAATTGACCAAAATTCGTTTAAGATGAGTGTTAATATTATTTTTATTTCCATAGTAATTGCTGCTTTAATAAAATACAACTATTATTTAGTAGTCCTTTTATGACTTTACTAGTGGGGATAGCGTTATTTCGTAGAAACTACAAATTGACCATAGCACGCTGGCAATGTTTTCGCATACATGCAGGTTTTCGATATTCTGTAATTTTTTTTGTTAGCGTCGTTGGAATGCCGGTTACGACAATGTTAACAATATTAACAACATCATGGACCATAGTTTATTGGTATCCGACCGTATACTGAAATGTTGTGTTCGTGCACGAAGGAAAACAAATTGGAATCCTTCACGATTGGTATCCGATCGTACAGTGAACCGATTTTTATCACGAAGTACGCTAAATGTACAACACATTGTTTGTAATACTGATATACATAGAAAAAATGTATAAGCGGTGTATAGTGTATTTACAAGCAGTGTCACCTTATATTCTCTACATCGTAATCCCAGGTCAAGTCCCGCCTACTTGCGATACTTGATGTCTAAAATGTTTTGAATGATATGTCCATATGTGTATTGAATTGATTTGTATTTATATAATTTGTGCTGCAAACATGGGTGGATGGCATCCAGCGAACGCATAATACTTTAGTATATAGGTATAAACGTTCGAGTGGTTATATAATTTAAATATTATTGTAGCGATTATTGTTGTACCAGAGCTATTGCAAGCAACCGTCCGTCATCGATTCGGATGTGTATAATACAAGTACAACGAAATCGCGACGTTGATATAAAAATTTGGCATATATACACATTACCATAACGCCTTATAGTGACGACGACGACGACTCATGCACGCATGATGCACGCGCGCGTTATGTCCCGCCTACTTGTTGCGTGCCTAAACTCTAAAATATATTGTTTTCTTCGTCGTTTTTGCCAGAGATGCGGTCGCCCATCCAACGTTAGTGATCAGTCCGATGTCCCGTGCACCTAGTGCCGGACATTACTCCCTCACTGTTATTATATACGAGTGGTTGTAATACCTAGCTGTCAAAAACCACTTTGTGCATTCAACTTTCAGTCATTCTTCAATAGATTATATATTCGTAAAAATTCTCATGAATTACGTTCTGCAGATGTGATCGATTACGGGTACGACGGATCTAGCGCGCAGATGGCATAGTTCCAGTGACTCCTTGGAGTTCCACGTTACGGGTGCATCGCTCAAGAGCTGCCCGTCTCGTGTGCCGCTACAATGATCCGACAACACCTTTGGTCGATTCTGATCCGATTATTCGGTGGCTGCAATGTCGTTGAATGACATATAAATCTATTCGAATATGTACTTGATTGCTAGCCGGTGTTAATGGTATAAGCGTTAAATTTTAAACGCAAAAGAATAGTTGCGGATAAAACCGTCAATGTTATGCCGCAGTTGCGCGCAACGCTGTAAATGCGAATTTCGCTAAATTTTCAACGACGAGCGTTTTTCGTTAATTTTAACAAGACATTCAGCACCGACGGTTGTGTTAAAATATTGTTATTGTCGACAAAGCTAAAAAAAATGTTTCTAGTCAATTACAAATACATGTTTAATTATTATAATCGTTACCGGGACGTTGACGAAGCTATCAAAACAAATTAAATATATCGAAATGTACTGAAAATGTACGACAATGACAGGGATCCGCAAAGAACAATATTCAGTTTTTTATTATTTTTTTTTTTATTAAACATACAATCGATTCAACAATCAATGTTATAAGCAAAAGGTGTATTTACATTTTTTTGTTTAAATTTGTTGTTCACTTCAGATTTAGGTCCTAGAATCTTGTAGAGGGTTCAATCGTTTTCTTTTCTTGCGTTTTCTTATTTGAGACGATTTGTCATCAACGTCCATAGGCTCTGTTTTCTTAGGTGTCGACGGTGCTTCAGTAACCATTTGTTCAGTCGTTTCTTGATGTCTTTCTACGTACATACTCTAATTCAGTTTTTATATTTATTTACTTTTTTATTGACTACAATATAGATTCAACAACAAATATTATTAGCGAACAGGTTATTCGTCATCGACATCCATAGGTGTCCACGGTGGTTCTGATGGTTCAGTATCCATTGGTTCTTGCGTACATACATTTTCATTCATCTCAGTTTCAAAGTTGGATGGGAAATGCGTGTTACATAGAAAATCCTTAAAACTTTGAACTTTTGGCGAAGACGATGATATTATCAAGGAGTAAATACCCCACTCGTTGATCATGATTTGATCGGGTAGCCAGTTTGATGGTAGAATCTCCCTAATGGTAGAACAATTTACTATGTCTTTCAATGGTCGTTTACAATTTTCATTTTTAATCTGTTCATTTATTGCTTGAGCAGGTTCATTGTAATCAAGATATTCGGACACATCAATACCCTTCGTCCAAATTTGACCGGTCACCGGTTCGACGTAACACAAAAACTTATAAACATCGGCGAAACGTTTCATAGCGAGAGGCATCTTGATAGATTGTTTAAAACGCGTGTGCCCGGGATAACTGCAATATGTATACTGACCGTGCGATTGAAAAATATGGCCTTTTATACTTCGTAATTACAAAGACAAGAGACAACTGTTATCGGGCTCTCGAAAATCCGATTTCGCTGTTCAACGTCTTTGCTCGACGCGTGGCTATATTTTCGTAAAAAACAGTCAGCGAGCGCGCTCGACGGTTTGCTGAAAAAAATCTCGTTGCCCGTATTTCTAGCTCGATGTTTTCAATCGCAAACATCGGGCTCTCGGAAACCCGTTTTCGCTCTTGACCGTCTACACTTGTCTGTGGTTCGCTCCGCGGCTATATTTTCGTAAAAAAACGGCGAGCGTGCGTCGGACAACTCTGACGGCTCACTCAAGTGCCGGTGGTGAGTACAATTCTTTGGTTCAGACGGTGAAGAATCGCGATTTCTTGACTGTCTGAACCGAAAACTAATATCCCCACCAAAATTTATGTGTTTGGACGTAGTGATTATGGTACCAAACACTTTTCTGCATTTTACGTCACGCTACGGTTACAGTTACGGTACAGTTACGCATAACTAAATATTAATAATCAAATTAATTATAAAAGTATATAATTTAACGTGATTATAAAATGAATTAACGAGTTAAGTTATAAGTTACTTTAAAAAAAAAGTAATTCGTTAAGATAGAAGTTACTTCTTAAAAAAAAGTAACTCGTTAAGTAACTTAGTTAAAAGTAACTTAACTTTTTAACTTAACTTTAACTTTTTAACTCGTTAATGCCCAGCCTTGAAAATAACATACAAATGATACACAGCGTCCCCGTTACATCTTATCCATTTCAATCGCCAATAAATAAACCTGCCATAAAATAATTCGGAAAATATAAATTATTGTCAACACAGTTTAGCCAACTTTGAATTGTTCATAACTATAAGATTTAAAAAAAAAATTATATTGGGCTCAATGTAAAAAAAAAATCACAAACGTTATTTGCAATTTTTTTACGTTACAAATACGTTTATTGTTTATTTTTAATCATAGATTATGATTAATAATATATTATGTTTAATGTTATTCAATTTTTTTCGTTTTTCGTTTATTGATTTCGTTTATGTTTTTTCATTTTTTTCCGTTATAGCGTTATAAATTATAACACAAGAAAAGATCGACATATTATGACGTTGTAGTACTTCACACTCTGATAGACAAAGTTTGCTAGGAAAATATTATAATCAACAATACCGTCGTAGCGTATATGATTTTCATGTTATAATGTATAATATAATAATATGTATTGAAAAAAATAAAGTCATTAATGATGATTATTATTATCAAGCTTTAATAGAGCAAACGTTTCGTAAATATTTTTACAATTGGAGTGGGGATACAAAACATTCGAATGACACCGTAAAAACTGCTCGACATCCGAGGCTACAAATTTTATTTGAGTATCCCCACCTATATAATACACAAGTATTTGTATAACGATATTGTAAACGGAGTGGGGATACAAAACATTCGAATGACACCGTAAAAACACTAAAAACTGCTCGACATCCGAGGCTACAAATTTTATTTGAGTATCCCCACCTATATAATACACAAGTATTTGTATAACGATATTGTAAACGGAGTGGGGATACAAAACATTCGAATGACACCGTAAAAACTGCTCGACATCCGAGGCTACAAATTTTATTTGAGTATCCCTACCTAAACTGTATCTTTTACATGTACCTAGTGGTACATTTTATAACTAAAGTGGGATTGTTTTTAGGAAGTGGTAAAACTTGGTGGGGAAAAATCGATGAGGGTAATTCCGCGGGCGCGAGCGTGGCAGACTCTGTCCAGAATTCAACTGTCGGGGACATAGTCCTTTCCTTATAAACACTAACCGACGCCGTCCTCCATTAAGTATAAATATGTATGTATGTATGTATATATTATATATATGAGTATATGGTATATGGTATATAGGGTTGTGGGTGTTAGGTACTGTGTGCCGGTGGTGTGTGATGGCGGCGTAATACCACCACCACCACTACACCACCGATACTTTGATGACGATCGAGCGTTCAAACGTTAGAGTTCCCAAACGTTCGGTGCTCGACGTCGTTTACGCAAAACTAGTGAAAATCACCAGAATCATAAAAAGTACGAATGAAATTGACGTTAAACGGATTCTAACGAAAAATAAATCGGTCGGCGACGACGAGCTCGTGAGATCCGGGCGGCCAATATTGGCGAGAATTTTTTTCCGTAACCTTCGTGGCGATATTCGTCTGATGTCGTTTACGCAAAACAGGTAAAAATCGGTATTATCGTAAAAGTACGAATTAAATTGACGTCAAACGGATTTTAACGAAAAAATAAATCGGTCGGCGACGACGAGCTCGTGAGATCCGGGCGGCCAATTTTATCGAGAATTTTTTTCCGTAATCTTGAATATATACGAACACATAGGTCTATCAGACATTATAATATGTATTCTTACTATCGTAATATTATCATCTATAGTACGTCACACTGACGGTCGTCGAGTGTGTATTAGTATTCCGCCATAGATTATAATTATAAATACACGTATAAGTTATAAACTATATTAGGATTGTTTTCGTACGGTTACTGTTGTACCCGGGCTATTGCAAGCAACCGTTCGTCATCGATTCAAATGTGTATAATGCATCGAAATTGTGACGCTGGTGTAAAAAATCGGCGTATACACTATAACGCCGTACGCCGTATGACGACGACAACGACTCATGTACGCATGATGCACCCGCACGTTATGTCCCGCCTACTTACGTTGACGAAACTAACAAAATAAATTAAATAATATATCGAAATACACTGAAAATGTGTACGACGATGACTAGAATATTTCGAAATAACGTGGTCCGCACCGATTTTTTTGAACAACGATCACGAAGAAGTGGGTTATAACTTAGAAGTACTTATATAATAGTTATAACAAAATAATCATATGTAAGGGTATGTACGTAAATTACCGGTAACCTCAGCTCGTTTTTGACGACAATACCTACCGTCCTGTTTTTTGTCAGAAATTTACGTATACAATACTTCAAAACACGATAATTTGTCAAAAACAAGCTGAAATTAAACAATATGTGGAATGTCGCTTCGGCTGGCTGCGATATTGAATTATAGTTGTGGTACCTATAGTCTCTGCAGCTGCGATATGTGGTGGAAAAACGTCTTGACACACTGTGGATTAAATGCACTCTGCGTTTTCGTGGTTATTTTAAATTACATCGTTTTTAACGTCAAATCCCGAAAACCGATAACTTGGCGCTTACGACCAATATATTAAAACTGTCATAATGTATAATAAATTGTATACTGCATTTTTAATATTAAATCATACTATTTTTTCAAATAAATAAATACTCAAATAATAATTCAGTTTTTATATTTATTTACTTTTTTATTGACTACAATATAGATTCAACAACAAATATTATTAGCGAACAGGTTATTCGTCATCGACATCCATAGGTGTCCACGGTGGTTCTGATGGTTCAGTATCCATTGGTTCTTGCGTGCATACATTTTCATTCGTCTCAGTTTTAAAGATGGATGGTAATAGCGTGTTACATAGAAAATCTTTGAAATAAATAGAAAAACTTTGAACTTTTAGCGAAGACGATGACAATATTATCAAGGTGTTAATCCCACCCTCGTTGATCATGATGGTGTCGGGTTGCCAGATTGACGGAATCTTGGTAAAACAATTTATTATTTCATTGAGTGGTTGTTTGTTTTTTTTTTAATATATTCCTTAATTGCCTTTGCTGGTTCAATGTAACCGAGACAATCGGCCACATCATTAGCCTTCGTCCACATTTCTCCGGTCACCGGATCGACTAAACACAAAAAAAAATAGATCACAGGCGAAATGTTGCATAGCGAGAGTCATATTGAAAGGTTATTGAAAACGCGTTTGCCCGGGATAACTGCAATGTGTATACTGACCGTGTGATTAAAAAAACACAACCTTTTATACACATTCATAATAACAATGACAAGGGACAACTATGATGTTTATGCTTAAAATCCGCGATTTACGTTAAACGAAATAATTTTATAACGTCGCAAGTATGAAAAGTGAATAACGTAAAAATTGAAATTTCTTATAAAATCTGCGATTTACGTTACACAAAAAAAATTCTAAATTGTTCGATTACCGAATTCCACATAGATATTAAATTGAATATCGACGCGTAGTACCTATATCGTTTTGGTCAGTACTTTTTGATGATGGGGTGTTATAACGGTGCTCTCGTGAATTTTGTGCATCAACCAGTCAGGTACTGGTTGTCGTTTATCAGTTTCAGTATTTCAACCGACGGTTTTTCAAAAATATTGAGGGACGAGGGTTATAACTTATAAATAGGTACTTATAAGTTATAATAGTTATAACGATAATAAACATATTATATAAAGGTATGTACGTAGATTACCATTTTAATAAAAATATATGTATATATTCCAACATTTTTATTCCTGGAATATTGTCGTATTTAAATATTCTTCTTACAATTAAACTCCGGTTAAAGTTATCCGAACGAATTATGCCGGTAATAATACTGTTATCAGTCGGTGAGCGTTAACCGACACTTGAACGGATATTGTAAGAACGACCCTAATTCTGCTTTTTTAATAGTATCAGCATTCAGCATACAAGGTCTCTGGAAAGTTTCTATAAGAATTTGTCTACTTAATTTTTTTGTATTATTGTTTGATACCAATAATAAACGTCAAACTGCTTAAAGCACATGGAATGTACACAATAAATGTTGCTTGTTGTTCAATTATTATGAAGATTATAACTAATTCTGTAGAGTTGTCAATATAGTAAAAAATTTGAAGATCTCCACTTATCAAAACTTGTATTTTCTGGAAGAGCCTCAATTATTATTATTATTATTATATACATATTAACGGAAACATAAAACGCTTAATTTTTTTTTTCGATCCACATACGATATCGTACTTCGGTGTTCTGTCGACGGCGCGTCGTATATTGTATACTATTAGATATAATATTCTTTTTACAATTTTTTTTATTTTGATTTTATAATATAATTTAATAATATCTCGATTATCTAATCGAATGTATAATCGATGCTATATTATATTATCATATATTAAATTATTAGTATTATAGAATATTTCATTTAATTATTAAGATTTAGTTTTAATCTTTAATTATTTAAAGTTAAATATATCAAGAATCAATTTAAAAATATTTTATATTAATTTTAATATTTTTCTATCATACAATATATTTTATATTTAACATAATAGGTATTTTAAATAATTATTCAACAATCTTATTATTTTTACTTTAACCCGGCAGAGATGGATAATTTATTCAGCTAGTAATATTATAATGGTTGTAAAAGTTATAATCATTAGATATGGTAGTTGCATTATATGTGTTGGACACAATATAATAATAATTATAATAAAAAGTATAATTGAACTAGTAATATCAATGTACAAGGTGCAGAATTCCGAATCATATACTGTTGTTGATGGCAGAACATTCCCGTTGCCACCGACTACAGGTTGGGGGTTGTGGGGGTGTTAATGTAGATTTACTGGGATCTAATGAGAATAATGCACCTTTAAAACAATGGAACGGAACCCTTCGTGCGCGAATCCTACTCGCATTATTGGCCGGTTTTATATACTATGCAATGTCCGAGGATAACGCCAGCGGTGGTCGCGTCGATGATCGGTGCTCGGACGACGGCGACGACGACTTTTTCGTGGTTATATTTACGGAGACCGCTACAGTATTGTGTTTTTACTAGTAGTGTATATCACGGAAAAATTGAACGCAGTAAACGCGAAGGGTATATTCGAATTCAAAACGGACGTACATTACGATCCGTATCCCAAACCCATACGGATAGAAAATTACATAGACTGTAATGTGCACATCCTAAAACCCAAAAATGTTCGGTTTCCGCGATGAAACCTCGGTGTTTGGTTGCCGAGAACTGACGTATACCATTTGTTTATCAGGAAAATACCGAAAACGCAATATCGTTGTTTTCCCAGTTAACCATTGCGGTTGTATGTACCTACGTATGCCCGTGGATTTAAGAAAACCTATGATATTATTGATTGAATTACCTACTTGTTGTAAAACATGGAAAATAAATTAACATTGGTACTCGAGTAGGTATTCAACAGTCTATCGTACTATCTTATTCAATAAATAATTTAATATTTTATTAAAATATTTATAAGCTACAATTAATTTTAAATCATATAAAAGTATGTAATTAATTATAATTGATAATTGATAATTTAGTCTCAATAAAAATAACATAATATGATGTTATATTACATTATGATGCATCTACATATTTATCAGCGATAGGTAAGAGGCAACACTACTTTTAAAGAATTCAAAACTTTGTTTCTGACACAGTACATATTATGAAGACATTAAAAATAGTATAAACAATTTTGTATATATTATAAAAATGATAAAGGTATTAAATACTATGAAAAAATAACAAAATACTTAATATATAGACTTTATTTTTTAATTTTAACTTATTTTTCAAGCAGTTAAGTACAAAAATATATAGTTAAATTCTGTAATAATAAATAGCGTAACAATATCGAATAAATACTTCGGAAGAATACCGTCGTCGTCAACAGTTTGTGTTTTTCAATATATTCAGTATAATATCAATTTATATTTTGTGACTGTTATTGCCATAATTCACTACACGTTCAACTGAAACAAAATTAAACTAAACATCTCGTGATGTACAATAGCATTCATTTTATTTTTTAGTGTCAAATACTGTCAATGATATCATTGTGTACAAGACAAAAAATGCTGCGTTTTTTGATATAGATCAATATTCGTTTACGATATTTTTACAACATATAACTATGTCGGTGTGAACACTATGAACACAAGTATAGGTACACTACATTTACTCATTATAATTTAATGTCAAATTGTATACATAGGTATCGTTGAATTTCATGTAAAATCATCGTTGAATATATACGGTATAGATATTTTTCGTATAACGTAAATCCCAGATTTTATATGAAATTTCACGGTTTACATTACTCAATTTTCATATACATGCGAGGTATAGAACAGTTTAAGGGTGGGGGTGGTTTGGTAAATGTGCCGACTTAAGGTCGATGTAAATACTAGACTGGGGCAAATGCCCCAGTTGCCCTCCCCCCCCCCAAATGACGCCACTGGTATATTATGAGTTTGTAAAATTATTATAAATACGCATTTCTATAGTTATATCTGTTAACCATCCTTACTTACGAAAAATACAGTTTATAATATTATTAAATTATACAAAATTCTTAATGAGGTGTTGCAATGCTCCCTTACAATGCCACGGGCCATGGCATCCAAATACAGTTATTTTAAAGAATTACTATTATGCCGTGGTGGCCTTCTACAAACGTTTACATATCACCGCCGTCTATTCGCAAACGTAAATAACATTTTGTATCCACCTACTCATTTATTATAGAATTTGAATAATATATATCTACAGGATCTAACAATTTTTTTCAACCCGCTGACGTGACAGTTTTACAGCCATTAATACACCGTCGGCGCCGGCCGTCGAGTTGGGCGCCGAATTAAACGCAGAGTGTCTTATGACGTTTTTCCACCCATATATTGCAGCTTCAAAGACTAGGTACCACACACACACACACACACACACGACACATCTATTGTATATCGCAGCCACGCGAAGATGCAACATTCCACACCATGTAAAATTTCAGTTTGTTTTTAACAATGTATCGTGTTTTGAAATGTTGTACGTAAATTACTGACAAAAAACGGGACGGTTTTGGTCGTCAAAAAAGAGCTAAGGTTAGCCGTAATTTTCGTACATTATAACTATTATATAAGTACGTATAAGATGTTAAACCCTCTTCGTTGTGATCGTCGCTCAAAAAAAAATCGGTGCGGATCATGTTATTTCAAAAAATCCTCGTCATCGACATACATTTTCGGTGTATAGTGATGATATATCAATATATTTAATTTATTTTGATGCAACGCGCGCGTACATGAGAGCGACGTTAACCAAACGCGATTTGATAATTAACGTCGTGTTGAAAAAAAATCAATTGACGATCGTGTTTATGTTCGTTCAACGTGCTTGCTGAAAAATACGGAAAAATATGAACACGGTGGTCAATCAATTTTTGCGCGGAAAGCAGACGCGGGTACTTCCCGGAATAACGTGATTAAAAAAGAATAATATACGTTGTATAATAGTTGTATTTTATTAAAACAGCAATCACTATGGAAATAAATATAGTACATATTAAGAGCATAAGTGTGTAACTATAGTACGGCCAGAGAGTGTGCTGCAGTAAACGCACGAGTATCTTTATATATATTTCACAATTTTTTTTTAAACGAAAGTACTCGGTGTGCAGATAAGCCATCAAAAGAGAAAATTCAAACAAAATAATTATTTAAATAGATATTAGAAGCATAAAGTTTGCCGAATTGTTACATAGCGATGCGCGTTGCTTGCCGTGCACACACACACATCTTTAGAACCCCCACTACTCCTACGTCTGCTGCAGTACTTTTATTACTTTTCTATGGTACCGTCGTAGTGTCGTCGTCGCGCGACGGCAGCGATGTATTATTTCATATTTGGCATTGACGCATTGTGCACTGTTACTGTTGTGTTATCGTCGTAGTGTCGTCGTCTCATGAATCGTCGTCGAAAAACCCAAACAAAAATATTATTATTATTTAATTATTATTTTATTTTATTATTATTATTTAAAATGGAATATCAATTAATTCCAATACCAGGCGATGGAAATTGTTTATTTCGTTCCGTGTCACATTTAATATTTGGCACGCAAGAAGAACATCGAAATATTCGATTAAGAGTGGTTAACTTGGTGGTAAATAATTGGGATTTACTATGTGTACATAGCCAATAGCCAGTATTCGGGATTGAAATATCGACACTATCGGAAACGAAATAAAAAAAAAAAAAAAACCGACATATCAGTTTAGGCCGACGTTGTTACCGACGATCTAGACAAAGACGTTCAAGTCGTCGTCGTTACGATAAAAAAAAAATAATCCGTATAATCATCGGCTTAGGTTCTACGGGTATAAACCGTCACGCGTCGTCGTCGTCGTCGTCGTCGCGTGACCAGGAGACGTACCGTACGTCTCCGGGCGAAAAGGCGTCGTCTCCGAATACCCTTTTTTCGACGACGACCGAGGCGGTTCCGGACGGTCACACGACGACGACGAAAAAAAAGTACGAGCGGAAAAAAGCGACGCCCGCACGCGCGCGGTCCCGACGCGTCTCCCCTCTTACCGCCCGCGCCATCACCCTCCTACCGCCGACCACACATTTACCCTCCTACCTCTCCACCATGTCACAAACCATGTCTCGATCCGTCGAATTTTGAACTCGTCGACATGCAGCACTCAACGTGGTTAAAAAAACCTGTGTGTGTCAGTAGTAGGTACACACGGCCGAAGTGAATACTTAAATGAATATTTAACATTGATTCCATCTACATAAAAAAAAATTATACATTTGTTTTTGAATATCGTTTAGTGTAGCGAATAGCGACGTTAGCGTTGTAGTTTAATTTATTGTTATGTAGGTATCCTATACATTATGTTTAGGTACTTAGCACCCAAGGTGTTGCGACACAATTAAACAGGAAATTAGTAGTACAAACATGCGAAGGTCAGTGTGATGAAAGTCCGTGGAAATGATACGATTCGACCAGAATACCAAATTCTGTTACACTCCAATACCACCATAGTACAGTTCATAAGATTTGACTATTTACGACGACGATTGTGTAATTGTGTGTAAGCATTTAGTTATCGTTGACATAAAAGATAAAAGCGTAATGTTAGTGTCCATTGAGATAATATTATTATGATTTTTTTTTGAAACACCGCTTACTTACGGGTGGACACTGGACGGGTGGCAGTATATACAAATCGATCGACGATCATGCATAATATAAATTTTGATATTATCACGACACTACGACATGATATTTTACCATTTATAAGCAACTGTGTTATATTTTACCGCCATAGCAGTGTGTGCAGAATTAAACTTTCAAGGTTGTAGGATTATTGTCTCATAAACAAACTGTAATAATTAATATAGAATATCGTATATTGTGGTTTAAATCTTTATTTTCCTTGTGGCACCGCCGCATGTGTACTGAACTGTTTGCACATTGCTTGGCCCCCATTCAGCATCGCTTACTGTACAAAAAACACATAGTTAATAGTCTAAAGTGGTTTTAACTTGTTGAAAAATATTATAAAAAAGGTGGGTAAGTGGATTTCGCTCTGCTGTACAGTAGGTTACAAGTGGGTCACTGTATAATGGATGGTATTAAATTTGAATTCAATGATATAATATCATTGTATAAGAAAAACGATTCTGAGCGGAGACGGTATGTTAGTCTAGGTATAAGACATAATATTATATTAGGTACCTATAATAAATTCCAAATTAATCATATCATAATATTTATTAGGTACTTATAACGCGTTATACATCAACAAAAAACCGTGGTACTATCATAGATATATAATAGTATACTTTAGAAGTTTCAAGTACCCACGAATAATATTATACAATCACAACAAAATAACTAAAATAGTTATCCTAGGTTTTTAATATGTAATTTCGTCCAAATTTGTACTTAAAATGACTATAAAAATAAACTGCGTAAA
>NC_042493.1:41619764-41620352 GCF_005508785.2 Acyrthosiphon pisum | reverse complement strand
TTTTAGAAAAAAAACTAAAAAAAAATGGAAAATGAAAATGTCCGTAAAGAGCTCAAAATAAATCAAAATATTTTCAAAATTTTACCGTGTATAGAAAATGCACATATAAACAACCTGTGAAAATTTCATATATCTACGGTCATTTGTTTTAGAGTTACACCAAAAACCAAAATCGATTTTGTTAAAAATCGATTTTGCGTAAAAATTCCCGTTTTTCCTTAATTTTTCTTTTGTTTTTCACGTCGCTTTTGAAAACTACTGGGAAATTTTTACTTTTGACCCCCCAAAGTACCAACTAGATTCACTTTCCAATCATAAAAGTTACTGTTAAAGAAAATCGAAGCAGTTTTACTGTCCTAAAAGGTGATGACAGACACAAAAAAAAATAAAAAATAAATAAAAAATAAATAAAAAAAAAAATAAAAATAAAAACACACATCATTGTAAAATCAATACATTCATCGTTCCACTCAGAATCTAATAATGACTCTAAACAGCTGTATACAGCTACTAATAAGTGGTTTTCTGTAGGTCAGCAAAAAAAGACAATAGGGGGGGATATAACCCCTAACCTCCCCCCTGAGCACG
>NC_042493.1:41615398-41619664 GCF_005508785.2 Acyrthosiphon pisum | reverse complement strand
CTTGATGTCTAAAATGTTTTGTCTAAAGTGATTTTGTCGGTGATCGGCCAACCCAGTGTGTTTGGGAAATGTTTTTTTATCTCATCAATCCACTTTGGGAAATCATCCTATTTTCACGTTCTATATACCCAAGGATTTGCCGGAAAAAGGAGAATCCTTGGAGGTATCATATTATTATAAGTTGAGGTATTATGGCACGTGGGTGGGAGTCTCAGCCGAGTATATAATTTTTTTCCTCGTTCGTCAGTCCTACACGGTCGATGTCCGCAACCCGCTCATACCTATGTACGCACGTCGATTCGCACCTGTTCAATATCGCGGCCACGCGAAACTGCGACATTCCACATCATGTGATAATTCAGCTGAATTTCAGCTTGCTTTTAACAAATTATCGTGTTTTCAAGTGTTGTACGTAAATTACTGACAAAAAACAGGACGGTTTTGGTCGAGCTGAGGTTATGTATTTACGTACATTATAACTACAATATTGCGTTATCGGTATTTTCCCGATAAACAAATTTTTTTTTTAGAGTATAAAATATAGACCTGCGATTTATGTTATAAACAATATTGTTGGTTTGTACACAAGTATTAAAGTAGCACATGCCGCGAGTGGCTTAGGTACACCGACAAAACTGGAGGGGCGAAGAGCAGGTATAGTGGTGGTCACGGCGTATGCGCGCGGAGAGAGGAGATCGCCGAGCTGAGGCAAATTCGCAGATTGAGCCGACGAGCCACTAGTGAGTCGGCCTCACTCCCGTACCGTGCCATTAGATGTTTCACATCAGAATTAATGTTCGATCGACGACCGCGCGGCGCCGATGGAAACCGTCTCGTCAGTAGCTGAGGATAACTACGTTTCGGCCGTCGGATCGACGACGCGGCCGTTTCCGCACCTCGTCGATAGCGTTTGTCATTTGTCGACCCGTTTCGTAATAATGCGCACTCACATTATTGTATACAATTATAATAAGTATATTAAAGTATACTAAAATATAATGATATACCCACTACAATATCTTTAAACAGTTGTGATAATATTATAATGTTTTATATCATTGGGACAAAGTCGTAACTTTCTGTTTTTTTATAAAAATACAACGGACTTTAATAGTATTTTTTTTCTCGGTTGACAAACGCTATCGACGACGCGACTAGGGCGCCGGTCGCGTATTTTATAAATATACGATGAAAATTAAATTTATCGTAAACCGCCAGCAACGTTGAAATTCTAAAAAAAATCACGTAATATTATTGTAATACGTTTATTGTTTAGAAAGTTTTCGCAGTAATTGTTTTGTTTACTGACGCTACAATTTACATTATACTCGTCGTAATGATCATGCGTGCACGTGATACATATTATCGTGTTAATGGTTATTTAATATGGAAATAATAAATGAAATAATTTCTAAGAATTCAATTTTTTGTTACCTATAATATTTTCACGGTAATCGTTTTGTTTACCGGTTGTATAAATAATATATTATGTGCATAAACGACATGTACCCAATGTAGGGTACATTACATACATTCGTACATTACGTACATACGCATTCACCGAGCGCGCGCCGTAATCGTCGATGTGTACCGACGGACTCGTTTATTTGCATGTATTTTATTTTATATAAATTTATATATTTTAAGGTGGTTCCAGTCGGTCAAAAAAATAACCGTTTTTAGACCCTCTGCTCTGACAAGATAGTGAGATTTTAGATGGTCCGATTTTAATGATGTAAAAATAATAACATTTCTTAACCTCTAGAGAACGGTCGGAGCTTTTTTTTAAAGTTTGAACTTTTGACAATATTATAATATTATACAAATTTCAGTTTTTACAACAATTTTGTTCAACCATATCTATTGAAGAAATTAACATTTCTAAACAATTCTTCGACCGTTCTTTAGAGGACGTGTTAATAGTTGTTAGGATTACACATATTCGTGCCTAACACCCACATGGTAGACAAGATCGCTGCCGTGTATGTGTGTACTAATAACCGCAAATATTATGGAAGAACTACCGAGTAGAATGCATTTCTCACTTCTCAGACCCGTTTGATTTTACGATACTGCCACCTAAAGGTTATGTTCGAGTATTCGTAAGCGTAACGTACTTGATAAAAATATGTCGAATTGTGTTTGTTTAACGTATCCGTGAAAAATGTCGTTCAACGTAACGCTCGAATTTTCGATGAAATAATGACATAGGCGTCAAATGAATATATACGAACACATGGGTCTATCAAACATTATAATATGTATTCGTACTATCGTAACATTATCATCTATAGTACGTCAAACTGCGGTCGTCGAGTGTGTATTAGTATTCCGCCATAGATTATAATTATAAATACACGTATAATCGTTAAGTTATAAACTATATTAGGATTGTTTTCGTACGGTTACTGTTGTACCCGGGCTATTGCAAGCAACCGTCCGTCATCGATTCGAATGTGTATAATGCATCGAAATTGTGACGCTGGTGTAAAAAATCGGCGTATACACTATAACGCCGTATGGCGTATAGTGACGACGACGACGACAACGACTCCTGTACGCATGATGCACGCGCACGTTATGTCCCGCCTACTTGTTGTGCCTAAACTCTAAAATTTAATGTTTTCTTCGTCGTTTTTGCCAGAGATGCGGTACCCGTCCGACGTCAGTGATCAGTCCGATGTCCTGTGCAACCAGTGCCACGTCACTCCCTCACTGTAATAATATACCAGCGGTTGTAATACCTATCTGTCAAAAACCCCTTTGTGCATTCAACTTTTATTATATTCTTCAATAGATTGTATATTCGTAAAAATTCTCACGAATTACGTTCTGCAGATGTGATCGATTACGGGTACGACGGATCTAGCGCGCAGATGGCATAGTTCCAGTGACTCCTTGGAGTTCCACGTTTCGGGTGTATCGCTCAAGAGCTGCCCCTCTCGTGTGCCGCTACAATGATCCGACAACACCTTTGGTCGATTCCGATCCGATTATTCGGTGGCTGCAATGTCGTTGAATGACATATAAATCTATTCGAATATATAATTGATTGCTCGTTGGTGCTATTGTCTTAAGCGTTAAATTCGACGACTTAGACGTTTTTCGTAAAATTTAATAAGACATTCCGCACCGACAGTTGTGTTCAAATATTGTTACTGTCGACGACGCTAAAAAAAATGTTCCTAGTCAATTACAAAACGTATGCTTAATATAGTCGTTACAGCGAAGTTGACGAAACTAACAAAATAAATTAAATAATATATCGAAATACACTGAAAATGTGTACGACAATGACGAGAATATTTCGAAATAACGTGGTTCGCACCGATTTTTTTGAACAACGATCACGAAGAAGAGGTTTATAATTTAGAAGTACATATATAATAGTTATAACAAAATAATCATATGTAAAGGTTATGTAAGGGTATGTACGTAAATTACCGGTAACCTCAGCTCGATTTTGACGAAAATACCGTCCTGTTTTTTGTCAGTAATTTACGTATACAATACTTCAAAACACGATAATTTGTCGAAAACAAGCTGAAATAAAACAATATGTTGAATGTCGCTTCGGGTGGCTGCGATATTGAATTATAGTTGTGGTACCTATAGTCTCTGCAGCTGCGATATGTGGTGGAAAAACGTCTTGACGCACTGTGGATTAAATACACTCTGCGTTTACGTGGTTATTTTAAATTACATCGTTTTTAACGTCGAATCCCGAAAAAACCGATAACTCGGCGCTTACGACCAATATATTAAGACTGTCATAATGTCTAATAAATTGTATACATTTTTAATATTAAATCATACTATTTTTTCAAATAAATAAATCCTCAAATAATAATTCAGTTTTTATATTTATTTACTGTTTTATTGACTACAATATAGATTCAATAACAAATATTATTAGCGAACAGTGTATTTATATTTGGTTATTCGTCATCGACATCTATAGGTGTCCACGGTGTTTCTGATGGTTCAGTGTCCATTGGTTCTTGCTGTATTACAACATACATTCCAGTTTTACGGATATTCGATAACACTGTGTTACATAAAAATTCCTTGTACCGTTGCACTTTTGGCAACAACGAAGACATTATCAAGGTGTTAATCCCACCCTCGTTGATCATGATGGTGTCGGGTTGCCAGATTGACGGACTCTTGGTAAAACAATTTATTATTTCATTGAGCGGTTGTTTGTTTTTTTTAAAAATATATTTCATGATTGCCTTTGCTGGATCGATGTATCCAAGACAATCG
>NC_042493.1:41614935-41615298 GCF_005508785.2 Acyrthosiphon pisum | reverse complement strand
GCACCGACAGTTGTGTTCAAATATTGTTACTGTCGACGACAGTAAAAAAAAATGTTCCTAGTCAATTACAAAACGTATGCTTAATATAGTCATTACAGCGACGTTGACGAAACTAACAAAATAAATTAAATAATATATCGAAATAGGTACACTGAAAATGTGTACGACGATGACGAGAATATATAATATATATATAAAAATCCCAAGTGTTTTTTTGTTCCCCGGACTTCTATATTCCGGTCACGGGGCGATCTCCGCGGCGTCCCGGGCGCGTCGTGCCCGTACCGCCGTCGGGCGTCGACGCCCCGTAGGTCGACGAAAAACGCGACCTGCTGGTCGTAGGCGAAAATAATTTCATAGTCC
>NC_042493.1:41605564-41613400 GCF_005508785.2 Acyrthosiphon pisum | reverse complement strand
AATTATCAAATCGCGTTTGGGTTAACGTCGTGTTGAAAAAAATCGATGACGATCGTGTTTATATTTTGCCGTATTTCTTAGCAAGTACGTGAACGAAATTATTTCAATGTGTCGTTAATCAAATTCGAGTTTGGTGACGTCGCTCTCATGTACGCGCGCGTTGCGTCAAAATAAATTAAATATATTGATATATCATCATTATACACCGAAAATGTATGTCGATGACGAGGATTTTTCGAAATAACATGATCCGCACCGATTTTTTTTGAGCGACGATCATAACGAAGAGGGTTTAACATCTTATACGTACTTATATAATAGTTATAATGTACGAAAATTACGGCTAACCTTAGCTCTTTTTTGACGACCAAAACCGTCCCGTTTTTTGTCAGTAATTTACGTACAACATTTCAAAACACGATACATTGTTAAAAACAAACTGAAATTTTACATGGTGTGGAATGTTGCATCTTCGCGTGGCTGCGATATACAATAGATATGTCGTGTGTGTGTGTGTGTGTGGTACCTAGTCTTTGAAGCTGCAATATATGAGTGGAAAAACGTCATAAGACACTCTGCGTTTAATTCGGCGCCCAACTCGACGGCCGGCGCCGAAGGTGTATTAATGGCTGTAAAACTGTCACGTCAGCGGGTATCGTAAACGAATATTGATCTATATCAAAAAACGCAGCATTTTTTGTCTTGTACACAATGATATCATGGACAGTATTTGACACTAAAAAATAAAATGAATGCTATTGTACATCACGAGATGTTTAGTTTAATTTTATTTCAGTTGAACGTGTAGTGAATTACGGCAATAACAGTCACAAAATATAAATTGATATTATACTGAATATATTGAAAAACACAAACTGTTGACGACGACGGTATTCTTCCGAAGTATTATTCGATATTGTTACGCTATTTATTATTACAGAATTTAACTATATATTTTTGTACTTAACTGCTTGAAAAATAAGTTAAAATTAAAAATAAAGTCTATATATTAAGTATTTTGTTATTTTTTCATAGTATTTAATACCTTTATCATTTTTATAATATATACAAAATTGTTTATACTATTTTTAATGTCTTCAATCTTCATAATATGTACTGTGTCCGAAACTCCGAAACAAAGTTTTGAATTCTTTAAAAGTAGTGTAGCACCTTGCCTATCTCTGATAAATATGTAGATGCATCATAATGTAATATAACATCATATTATGTTATTTTTATTGAGACTAAATTATCAATTATCAATTATAATTAATTACATACTTTTATATAATTTAAAATTAATTATAGCTTATAAATATTTTAATAAAATATTAAATTATTTATTGAATAAGATAGTACGATAGAATGTTGAATACCTACTCGAGTACCAATGTTAATTTATTTTCCATGTTTTACAACAAGTAGGTAATTCAATCAATAATATCATAGGTTTTACGGGCATACGTACATACAACCGCAATGGTTAACTGGGAAAACAACGATATTGCGTTATCGGTATTTTCCTGATAAACAAATGGTATACGTCAGTTCTCGGCAACCAAACACCGAGGTTTCATCGCGGAAACCGAACATTTTTGTGTTTTAGGATGTGCACATTACAGTCTATGTAATTTTCTATCCGTATGGGTTTGGGATACGGATCGTAATGTACGTCCGTTTTGAATTCGAATATACCCTTCGCGTTTACTGCGTTAAATTTTTTCGTGATACCTATACACTACTAGTAAAAACACAATACTGTAGCGGTCTCCGTAAATAACCACGAAAAAGTCGTCGTCGCCGTCGTCCGAGCACCGATCATCGACGCGACCACCGCTGGCGTTATCCTCGGACATTGCATAGTATATAAAACCGACCAATAATGCGAGTAGGATTCGTATGTTGATCGAAAAAAAATTTAAGCGTTTTATATGTTTCCGTTAAAATTTATATAATAATAATAATAATAATTGAGGCTCTTCCAGAAAATACAAGTTTTGATAAGTGGAGATCTTCAAATTTTTTACTATATTGACAACTCTACAGAATTAGTTATAATCTTCATAATAATTGAACAACAAGCAATATTTATTGTGTACATTCCATGTGCTTTAAGCAGTTTGACGTTTATTATTGGTATCAAACAATAATACAAAAAAATTAAGTAGACAAATTCTTATAGAAACTTTCCAGAGACCTAATATGCTGAATGCTGATACTATTAAAAAAGCAGAATTAGGGCCGTTCTTACAATATCCGGTCAAGTGTCGGTTAACGCTCACCGACTGATAACAGTATTATTACCGGCATAATTCGTTCGGATAACTTTAACCGGAGTTTAATTGTAAGAAGAATATTTAAATACGACAATATTCCAGGAATAAAAATGTTGGAATATATACATATATTTTTATTAAAATGGTAATCTACGTACATACCCTTATATATGTTTATTTTCGTTATAACTATTATAAGTACCTATTTATAAGTTAGAACCCTCGTCCCTCAATATTTTTGAAAAACCGTCGATTGAAATACTGAAACTGATAAACGATAACCAGTACCTGACTGGTTGATGCACAAAATTCACGAGAGCACCGTTATAACACCCCATCATCAAAAAGTACTGACCAAAACGATATAGGTACTACGCGTCGATATTCAATTTAATATCTATGTGGAATTCAGTAATCGAACAATTTAGAATTGTTTTGTGTAGGTAACGTAAATCGCAGATTTTATAAGAAATTTCAATTTTTACGTTATTCACTTTTCATACTTGCGACGTTATAAAATTATTTTGTTTAACGTAAATCGTGGATTTTAAGCATAAACATCATAGTTGTCTCTTGTCTTTGTAACTATGAATGTATAAAAGGTTATGTTTTTTTAATCACACGGTCAGTATACACTTTGCAGTTATCCCGGGCACACGCGTTTTCAATAACCTTTCAATATGACTCTCGCTATGCAACATTTCGCCTGCGATCTATTTTTTTTGTGTTTAGTCGATCCGGTGACCGGAGAAATGTGGACGAAGGCTAATGATGTGGCCGATTGTCTCGGTTACATTGAACCAGCAAAGGCAATCATGAAATATATTTTTAAAAAAAACAAACAACCGCTCAATGAAATAATAAATTGTTTTACCAAGATTCCGTCAATCTGGCAACCCGACACCATCATGATCAACGAGGGTGGGATTAACACCTTGATAATGACTTCGTCGTTGCCAAAAGTGCAACGGTATAAGGAATTTATATGTAACACAGTGTTACCGAATATCCGTAAAACTGGGATGTATGTTGTAATACAGCAAGAACCAATGGACACTGAACCATCAGAAACACCGTGGACATCTATGGATGTCGATGACGAATAACCAAATATAAATACACTGTTCGCTAATAATATTTGTTTTTGAATCTATATTGTAGTCAATAAAAAAGTAAATAAATATAAAAACTGAATTATTATTTGAGGATTTATTTATTTGAAAAAAAAAGTATGATTTAATATTAAAAATGTATACAATTTATTAGACATTATGACAGTCTTAATATATTGATCGTAAGCGCCGAGTTATCGGTTTTCGAGATTCGACGTTAAAAACGATGTAATTTAAAATAACCACGTAAACGCAGAGTGTATTTAATCCACAGTGTGTCAAGACGTTTTTCCACCACATATCGTAGCTGCAGAGACTATAGGTACCACAACTATAATTCAATATCGCAGCCAGCCGAAGCGACATTCCACATATTGTTTTATTTCAGCTTGTTTTTAACAAATTATCGTGTTTTGAAGTATTGTACCTATACGTAAATTACTGACAAAAAACAGGACGGTATTGTCGTCAAAAACGAGCTGAGGTTACCGGTAATTTACGTACATACCCTTACATAACCTTTACATATGATTATTTTGTTATAACTATTATATATGTACTTCTAAATTATAAGCCTCTTCTTCGTGATCGTTGTTCAAAAAAATCGGTGCGGACCACGTTATTTCGAAATATTCTCGTCATCGTCGTACACATTTTCAGTGTATTTCGATATATTATTTAATTTATTTTGTTAGTTTCGTCAACGTCGCTGTAACGACTATATTAAGCATACGTTTTGTAATTGACTAGGAACATTTTTTTTAGCGTCGTCGACAGTAACAATATTTGAACACAACTGTCGGTGCGGAATGTCTTATTACATTTTACGAAAAACGTCTAAGTCGTCGAATTTAACGCTTAAGACAATAGCACCATCGAGCAATCAAGTATACTATATTCGAATAGATTTATATGTCATTCAACGACATTGCAGCCACCGAAAAATCGGATCGGAATCGACCAAAAGTGTTGTCGGATCATTATAGCGACACACGAGACGGGCAGCTCTTGAGCGATGCACCCGTAACGTGGAACTCCGAGGAGTCACTGGAACTATGCCATCTGCGCGCTAGATCCGTCGTACCCGTAATCGATCACATCTGCAGAACGTAATTCGTGAGAATTTTTACGAATATACAATCTATTGAAGAATATAATAAAAGTTGAATGCACAAAGGGGTTTTTGACAGATAGTTATTACAACCGCTGGTATATTATTACAGTGAGGGAGTGACGTCCGGCACTGGTTGCACAGGACATCGGACTGATGACTGACGTCGGACGGGTACCGCATCTCTGGCAAAAACGACGAAGAAAACATTAAATTTTAGAGTTTAGGCACAACAAGTAGGCGGGACATAACGTGCGCGTGCATCATGCGTACAGGAGTCGTTGTCGTCGTCGTCGTCACTATACGCCATACGGAGTTATAGTGTATACGTCGATTTTTTACACCAGCGTCACAATTTCGATGCATTATACACATTCGAATCGATGACGGACGGTTGCTTGCAATAGCCCTGGTAAAACAGTAACCGTACGAAAACAATCCTAATATAGTTTATAACTTAACGATTATACGTGTATTTATAATTATAATCTATGGCGGAATACTAATACACACTCGACGACCGTCAGTTTGACGTACTATAGATGATAATGTTACGATAGTAGGTACGAATACATATTATAATGTCTGATAGACCTATGTGTTCTTATATATTCATTTGAAGCCTATGTCATTATTTCATCGAAAATTCGAGCGTTACGTTGAACGACATTTTTCACGGATACGTTAAACAAACACAATTCGACATATTTTTATCAAGTACGTTACGCTTACGAATACTCGAACATAACCTTTAGGTGACAGTATCGTAAAATCAAACGGGTCTGAGAAGTGAGAACTGCATTCTACTCGTTAGTTCTTCCATAATATTTGCGGTTTAGTACACACATACACGGCAGCGATCTTGTCTACCATGTGGGTGTTTAGACACGAATATATGTACGTTTTCGGAACGGTTAACGTAGTGTCATGTAGCATTATATTCGGTATCTACTATTTTTACGGCCAAGACGTCAACCGCGGTTGCGTTTCATTTCGGGTGGTCTTCTTAACCTTAAGGTGGTTCTAGTCGGTCATTTTCTAAAGAGTAAGAATTAGGCAATTATGTTGCAAGTAAATCCGTGCTCTGTCAATGTGTGCGTGTGTAAATGAACATTGGTGTGTGTGGGCACACACCGCAGTGTATGTCAACGCGTAGCGGCCTGCATACATATTCCAAGAACTAGCGTTCTCGTACTCGCAGGCAAATGTCAATATATTAAATTGGAAAAAACTATACCGTTAATTTTCGAGTAAAACATACATCGGCTCTGACAAAATTGTGAGACTTAGGTTGGTCCGATTTCGATTCTGTAATAATCCTAACAACTATTAATACGTCCTCTAAAGAACGGTCGAAGAATTTTTTAGAAATGTTAATTTCTTCAATACATATGGTTGAACAAAAATGTTGTAAAAACTGAAATTTGTATAATATTATAATATTGTCAAAAGTTCAAACTTTAAAAAAAAGCTTTCTCTTAGACCGTTCTCTAGAGGAGATGTTAAGAAATGTTATTATTTTTACAGCATTAAAATCGGACCATCTAAAATCTCACTATCTTGTCAGAGCAGAGGGTCTAAAAACGGTTATTTTTTTGACCGACTGAAGCCACCTTAAAATATATAAATTTATATAAAATAAAATACATGCAAATAAACGAGTCCGTCGGTACACATCGACGATTACGGCGCGCGCTCGGTGAATGCGTATCGGGTACATTGGGTACATGTCGTTTATGCACATAATATATTATTTATTCAACCGGTAAACAAAACGATTACCGTGAAAATATTATAGGTAACAAAAAATTGAATTCTTAGAAATTATTTCATTTATTATTTCAATATTAAATAACCATTAACACGATAATATGTATCACGTGCACGCATGATCATTACGACGAGTATAATGTAAATTGTAGCGTCAGTAAACAAAACTATTACTGCGAAAACTTTCTAAACAATAAACGTATTACAATAATATTACGTGATTTTTTTTTTAGAATTTCAACGTTGCTGGCGGTTTACGATAAATTTAATTTTCATCGTATATTTATAAAATACGCGACCGGCGCCCTAGTCGCGTCGTCGATAGCGTTTGTCAACCGAGAAAAAAATACTATTTAAGTCCGTTGTATTTTTATAAAAAAAACAGAAAGTTACGACTTTGTCTCAATGATATAAAACATTATAATATTATCACTAACTGTTTAAAGATATTGTAGTGGGTATATCATTATATTTTAGTATACTATAATATACTTATTATAATTGTATACAATAATGTGAGTGCGCATTATTACGAAACGGGTCGACAAATGACAAACGCTATCGACGAGGTGCGGAAACGGCCGCGTCGTCGATCCGACGGCCGAAACGTAGTTATCCTCAGCTACTGGCGAGACGGTTTCCATCGGCGCCGCGCGGTCGTCGATCGAACATTAATTCTGATGTGAAACATCTAATGGCACGGTACGGGAGTGAGGCCGACTCACTCGTGGCTCGTCGGCTCCATCTTCGAATCTGCCTCGGCTCGGCGATCTCCTCTCTCCACGCGCATACGCCACCACTATACCTGCTCTGCGCCCCTCCAGTTTTGTCGGTGTACCTAAGCCACTCGCGGCATGTGCTACTTTAATACTTGTGTACAAACCAACAATATTGTTTATAACATAAATCGCAGGTCTATATTTTATACTCTAAAAAAAAATTTGCTTATCGGGAAAATACCGATAACGCAATATTGTAGTTATAATGTACGTAAATACGTAACCTCAGCTCGACCAAAACCGTCCTGTTTTTTGTCAGTAATTTACGTACAACACTTGAAAACACGATAATTTGTTAAAAGCAAGCTGAAATTCAGCTGAATTATCACATGATGTGGAATGTCGCAGTTTCGCGTGGCTGCGATATTGAACAGGTGCGAATCGACGTGCGTACATAGGTATGAGCGGGTTGCGGACATCGACCGTGTAGGACTGACGAACGAGGAAAAAAATTATATACTCGGCTGAGACTCCCACCCACGTGCCATAATACCTCAACTTATAATAATATGATATCTCCAAGGATTCTCCTTTTTCCGGCAAATCCTTGGGTATATAGAACGTGAAAATAGGATGATTTCCCAAAGTGGATTGATGAGATAAAAAAATATTTCCCAAACACACTGGGTTGGCCGATCATCGACAAAGTCGCGCTACACTTATCGTCGTCACGCTCCAGGAAATGCCCTGATTTTCGCGCTCGATATTTCCAAGGGTTCTCTATTTTCCGGCAAATCCGCGGGTATATAGAACGTGATAATCCGACTTTTTCATATGACGGTAGAATA
>NC_042493.1:41591201-41605464 GCF_005508785.2 Acyrthosiphon pisum | reverse complement strand
GAAACAATAAGTCGCGCATTTTTATTTTTAGGGTTAGGAACATTGACGACGAGACGGGCGCACCTGTACGGGCCATGCTTTATCATCAAGCCCCGGAAAATTAACTGATTATCGCGTACCACATAACCATGGATTCGCTGGAAAATGGAGAATCCTTGGAGATATTGAGCACGAAAAATCCCTGGGCGTGAGGTGTATAAGCGCGGCGCGTCGTTGACGGGCAGCTCCGCTGTTACGCGCTGTTATCCGCCACATCGTCAAGCGGGACCATACTTTTGGATGTCCTGACTTAAGAAATCATCAGATTTTCATGTTGTTTACAACGGTGGATTCAGCAGAATTAGCCACATCCGATGATATTTCGGTCATTATGGCGTATTCGAACTTTTCCGGGCGTCGTTCTGGAAAAACTGAAAACTTTCAACTTTTTTTTAAGATTTTATGAAATAATCTGACAGTCTCATGAAGGAAATTCAAAAATAATTACTATTAAATCTATGAGTTTTTTCCTTATTTTAATTTCCTATTGAGTTAAGTCGAGTTAAGGGGACATTTTGAACACGGTGTTTTGATTGGCCGCCGAAAATGTTTACTTTTAACAGGACTTTTCACGGCGTCAAATTTGTTTAAAAATGTTGTTGTTGGGTTTTTTGGATAGAGCACGTTGCACACTTCAATCAGCGTGCCTAAATTCGATATCCATCAAAAAGTTGAGCTACAACATGGGTTCTAAATTGCGGCTCTGTGGTTGGTCGATAGTGAAGGCGGATTATGCATAAATACAGGTGCCCTGCACCGCACGGTTTCATTTTGATATTTGCCGCAAACCGTTCACTACGGTCCGTGTTTTTTTGTGTTTTTTTTTATTTTATTTTATTAGAATTAACGCCAGTCGGCTTTTACAAAATTATACATGAAGTTTGTCACAAGACTGTGTTTCATTGTCATTCATCGCGAAGATCACCTTTCTCAGGTGTGTTGTAAGGTATACAGTAAATAACCACTAATTACACAAGTACTCTTAATTTTTAAAATAATAAATAGTTTTTACTCTACTATTACGACTATTACTACTACATTTTTTTTTTTAAAATAACGATAGAAGTATTCCCTAACCTCTATGAACTCAAATGAACGGTTGGAGGACGATCAATGGTACAATAGTCGGAGTATTCTGGCATTGCATCGATCGTCTTCTATGTCGCGAACCATGGGGTAATAGTCGGAGTAATTCCGGCATTACACCGTTTGTCAACCTTCGTTTAAGTTCATCCGTCCCTAGGGATGGATAAAATTGCAACTAGTACAATATATCATTATTGTTAAACATTAAATGTTATATTTTTATTATCACCCAAATTTATAAAAAAATAATATTTTATCATTCGGTATACCTATATTAGAATACCGTTAAAAATATATATGCAATTTATGTAGTAATAATAACTAATAAGAGTACAAAATTATGGTCACCTAACTAAAATCACTTTTATTTATTACGGATAATTTATTACTTTTGAATACAAATTATAAATTATATTTTATCTTGTGTAAGAAATATCAAATTACTCAAATGAATGCATAGTTTTGGCTGTTTTTTCTTTGTCATTCACCACGAAGATCACCGTTCTCAGTTTTGCTGTTAAACCGATTACAACGATGCTAAAATAACATCGATGTATTGAAAAAAAAAAAAAACTTTGCACACTGTATATTGTAAGGTAGACAGTAAAATAACCACTAATTACACAGGTACTCTTAATTTTTAAAATAATAAATAGTTTTTACTCTACTATTACTACTACTATTACTACTAATTTTTTTTTTTAATAACGATAGAAGTATTCCCTAACCTCTATGAACTCAAATGAACGGTTGGAGGACGATCAATGATACAATAGTCGGAGTATTCTGGCATTGTATCGATCGTCTTCTATGTCGCGAACCATGGGGTAATAGTCGGAGTAATTCCGGCATTACACCGTTTGTCAACCTTCGTTTAAGTTCATCCGTCCCTAGGGATGGATAAAATCGCAACTGGGACGATATATCATTTTTGTTAAACATTAAATGTTTTATTTTTATCATCACCCAAATTTATAAAAAAATAATGTTTTATCATTCGGTATACCTATATTAGAATACCGTTAAAAATATATATGCAATTTATGTAGTAATAATAACTAATAAGAGTACAAAATTATGGTTACCTAACTAAAATCACTTTTATTTATTACGGATAATTTATTACTTTTGTAAACAAATTATAAATTATATTTTATCTTGTGTAAAAAATATCAAATTAACTCAAATGAATGCATAGTTTTTGCCTGTTAATATTCCTCAATAAATTGAATATTCGTAAAAAAATTCAGGAATTACGTTCTGCACACGTGATCGATTACGGGTACGACGGATCTAGTGCACAGATGACATATAGTTCCAGTGACTCCTTCGAGTCCACGTTACGGGTGCATCGCTCAAAAGTTGTCGGTCTCGTGGGCCGCTACAATGATCTGACACGGCCTTTGGTCGATTCTGATCTGATTATTCGGTGGCAGCAATGTCGTTGAATGGCATATAAATGTATTCGAATATACTTGATACTCGGTGTTTATGTTTTAAGGGGGCAGAAGCATACCATGTTTTAAGGAGTAGTGCTTAGGCATTTCATATTACATGTACATTTTGGCTGTGTCAATGTGTGAGAAATAAATGATTGTTCATTTACTTATAATGATATTAATTATATAATGATAACGGATTACATACACTATTGTTAGTGTACTATGAATCCGTTATCGCAGTTTTCGCGACGAAATTTGAATTCCAGGACTTACGATAATAATAAAAATAAACCACGCCGCATGAGAAATCGTCGGAAAAAAGTATATTAAAATTTTTTCTTCAATAAGTAGTTGAGGCAACATGTTTTCACACGACCGTAATTAATTTTTTAATAATTTGTATACGCACAGGGCAGCATGTGGGTGTTCAGGTACGTATGTGGGTACGTTTCCGGAACGATCAACGTTGTGTCGTGTACACAGACGCAAATAGACAAATTATTTTGGGGGAACTAAAGCCCCTCCTACAATATTTTCTAAAAATTATATATGCTCAGTATTAACTACTGACTTTTGAACTGAGGGGATTTGGCAGAAATGTGGGGGGACTAAGTCCCCCCAAGGCCCCAACCTATTTGCGCCAATTGTCGTGTAGCATTATAGTCGGTATTTACTATTTTTACGGCCAAGACGTCAACCGTAGCGTTTCATTTCGGGTAGCCTTGTTAACCTTATGGCCGCCGTAAAGCCATCGCGAATATCACAAGTCTAAAACTCACCAAAAAACAATAATAATAATAATTTCCGTCGAAATTTCTTCGGCGGCTAACGAACTGATTAGGATAGACACGAAATAATGTGGGTTTCTTTTACTATTACTAATGAGGCATTTACGCGGTCTTGTGATATTCCTGAAATATTTACGACGGCTATTTGATTTGTACAGCCGCCCATATAGTATACTCGTGTGTACTCTCTGGCTGTACTAATTGCACACTTACACTACGTTAACCGTATTATACTCGTACCCATCATAAGTGTAATATCATTATATCAATAATGTTATTACCCATCATAAGTGTAATATCATTATATCAATAATGTTATGGACGTCTCCACAGCCGAGTTTGTTCGTTAGTAAATAAATACGAGGGGTTTGAGTTATCACTAATACTTTATTAATATAATCAATTTTAAAAGAAATTTAGTTGCACAGAATAATTATTAGACTTAAGAAAACAACAGAGGCTCTGCTCAAGGGTCTGTCAGGACTACACTGAATATTACACAGACAGTGAGACACGGTAGGGGCTCGCTCGGGCTCAAAACTGTCCACACAGCGAATTCCAAGACCGTGTGACTCTGCCTGTTCACATATTAATATGCTTACACACTATACTATATTATACTATTACTATATCTCATACTGCGTATAGCATACAGACAGGTGTTCACAACAACGTATACTTGATTAGCCATAAGTATTTACTAAAAATATATCTGTTTCTTCTCTTTATTTTAATTTGTATTATATTATGTAGGTATACACTATACAGTATATAGTATACCTATATACAATATATAGTATAGGTACACCTAATTACCAGCAATAATATGTTTAGATTAGTAAACCAGAATGTAATCAAATTTTTTGAAATAATCAATGTATAATATTTTGATATTTATTATTATTGTATATTTTGATAAATATGTAACATGTAATATGTGTAAATTATTAGAAACTCCAATGAACTGTTTTTATTTCTGTTTTTGTTTTAGCCATCTGTATTATTATCATATCTTATATGTAATTATTATTGTACCTACGTGCCAAGCTATTAGCGAATCGCGTAATGCAATTTTGTTCGGCGACGGCGACCTTTCCCTATCAGCTCCCTCTTCATCCATATTATACCTCTCATTCTGTTAATTGTGAATTATTATAATTGTTATATTTATTTATTCTCTTTGTGTTTTTGTCATATGAATTATCGGTCGGCCTGTTGCCTCAGATAGTATTATATTATTATCAAATAATTATTTTTCTTAAAACTTGTATTGTTTTCATTCTGCGGCCAACGCCCTATAAATTATAAATATTAGTTTTTTTTTTATTATTATAATGTGTTTCGTTTTTTGGTCCGCTATTAAGCGACCATACTTTTTTATATTGTGTGATCCGCTAATATAGCGATCTGTATTATTTATTTTGTTATCCACTATTATAGCAATCGGTATATTATTTATATGTGTGACCCGCTATTAAAGCGAGCACAACAATTATTTATATTATTTTATGGTGCACACAGTTGCCGACTATTATTAATATTTTTATTATTATATTGTGTGTCGCTATTAAACCTGAAATATTTTCAATAAAAATACGATCTCCAAAGCACAATCGTAAGTGTTTATTATTATTATTATTATCGCCGTCAAACTGAGCAGCTGCTTATTGTCAACGTCGGTGCCGTCATTAGTCCCATATACGTTGTGTGAGAGGCCGTCCAGTTCGTCCAGGTCGACTTCTGCCTACTGCGTCAATCCATCGTCATCTCAAGACTTCATTAATGTTAAGTTAGTTTTTAAGTATTATCCCTGTTTTTGTGAGCTCTGTGATCATTGTATCAAACCGAATCGACCACAGAGACCCCCTCCCCATAACTAGCTTGTACCATCTTCATTCCTTCTTTAGGTCAGGCTAGTGCACATATGATTGCCTGCCCAGTGCAATAGTAGGAGTTAGCGGTGACATTGGCCATAGTCAAAATCAGAAATCGTTCTCGGCATCGCCGATTGGTCCTTTGGGTAGCCCCTACTTGGGGCGGTAATAATTATAGTTCCAAGAATTGTTTAAAAATCATTTAATTACACAAAAAAATCAATCAATAGCTGACATTACGGCATTGGAGTAGGTATATACCTACCGTCAAACGTGTTTTTTGCGTGAGTTAAGTTGGACGAAAAATTTTACATAATATTCCACGCTAGGCACTACGGCAAGGCTGGGCAAGTTAACTATTTTTTTTAACTCGTTAAGTTAATTTGGAAAAATGTAAGTTAAGTTTAAAGTTAAAAGTTACTTTCCTTTTTTATTTAACTTGTTAAAGTTACAAGTTAGTTGGAAAAAATAAGTAACTTAACTTAGTTAAAAATAATTTTTTTTTCATATAAAACTTATAATTACACCATTTACACCTCATGTTAAAGATCTACAAATAACATAATATTATAATGTAGGTCTTTAGGTATATCTTAAAAAAATGTATTTTGTTGTAAGTAGGTACTTATATATTATGAAATCCAACAAAATAATTAAATTATTTGTATATTTTATTTTTTTACCTAAAAGTTTTCCAAAGTGATGGTAAAACTTTTAAATTTTACTTTGTTATTACCAACTATGAACTAAATATTAATAATCTAATTAATTATAAAAGTATATAATTAAACGTGATTATAAAATGAATTAACGAGGTAAGTTATAAGTTACTTTAAAAAAAAATTAGCTCGTTAAGTAACTTAGTTAAAAGTAACTTAACTTTTTAACTCGTTAATGCCCAGCCTTGCACTACGGTACAAAAATCGACCAAAATTCGTTTAAGATGAGTGTTAATATTATTTTGATTTCCATAGTGATTGCTGTTTTAATAAAATACAATTATTAGGTATTTATTATATCCTTACATAGGTAGCTACAACGGCCTACGTGTTTACGACTTTAGTATTGAGGATAGCGTTAGACATTTAGTTGTCACTTGTCACTGATTTTTTGATTGATAATGCAAACAATTTGGAGAATTTTAGGGAATTTTTTTCAGATAAATATAGTTAAGTACGAGTAATAGTAAAATAATAATTGAAATAAATAACATAATGGTATGCATAAATATCTCATAAAATATAAATTTTGTATTTTTGTTTTAAATCAAATGTAAGGGAATAACATACAAATCAAACAATTAAAATGTCATACTATAAAAATATTCATAGTAAGTATATTAATATTATATATAGTAATTCATATAAGTAATTTATAGTTAAGTACAAGTAATAATAAAATAATAATTTAAATAAATAACATAACGGTATGCATAAATAAATAACTTTTTAAACATGTTCTCTTAAATTTCAGGCGGTCTACAGCCTTCACAGTCACACCCATAAATATTAAATACATAAATGCTATATTGAGGTAGATTTTCCAGATATATATTTTTTTTTAACAAAATACACTTTTCTTTTTGAAAGTTGTTGTACTACATGTATAATATTCCTCTTTATATTATTATCTGAGGTAATTACCAACATGAATAAAATGTAAAATCAAATAGATTTATTAGTTTTATTTTTAAACTTTATGATTTATAAGAAGGAATTTAAAATTCAGAAATAAATGGGTTTTGAAAAATACGACATTATCAATAAATCTACACACGTGTATATGACTATACTAATATTTTTTTAAATTAATATATAATTTTATATGTTAAGAACATATTTTATTTTATAATCTTAGAACTACAGTAAACATAGATTTTTATCTTGGATTTCTATCCTCAGAATCTATTTTCTATTTATTAATTAATAAACTGTTTAGAAACATAATATTAGATAATTTGCATAATACTGTACCGATATTTATTAATATTATAACTATCATATAATTGAAATAAAAAATTGGTTGTAGGTACCTACTAAGTTTATGTTGAACATCAAATAAATAAGCTTTAATCTGACCACAATATATCGAGAAAAAACCGTGGTTTCAGTTAATTAGATATCTTAATAATTATCCTTACTTTTATGCAAGGATTTTGTGTATATTTTCACATCTATTAAATTGAAAAATCAAATGTGTACTTGTAAGTTGTATTTATAGTTTATTTTTGATACCTTTAAACTTAAACTTTAAGAAGGATTATTTTCAAAAATAACACAATATGTCTTATACATAAAAAAGTAGATAATAGTTTTACAAAGGACATTTACATTTAGTTACAGTGCATATTATTAAGATAAAATTAACAGTAGTAGATTAATTAAAAACAGTTGAATTTAATTTCATGGGTTATATAAATATATGTTTGTTTCTGCATACCGTACAAATGTCTAAAATATACAATGATTCTAAGACTTTTGTGGTCATGAAAGCTAAATGCCCCCTTGATGATATTACAAATTTCTTAAGCACCACAAACAATGTCACATTGTAGGGTTTTATCGCCAAATGTTTCGATAAAGAAGGTTCTAAATTTGAAAAATGGATTCCTACTGATTGGAGTTCTAAACCAAAATGTCTTAATAGCATTAAGGATAAAAATTTAAGTGAATAAGTAATTTCAAAATATGCTTTGTATTATAACAGGGAAGACATTGAGAAAGCACAACACCTTCAAACTGCAAGTGAACCAAAATTTCTTATCCTTACCAATAAAATAAATTTCTGGTTTTATTAAGCTAGCTATATTATATATATTGAGTATGCAGGGAGAAAAAATGTGTAGGTTAGGTTCGGTTTGGTATTTTATTATAAAGGTGATTTATACCCATATATTTATTTACCAAGTGTAAATGCCACTGTACACTGGTATCCACAATATAAAATAAATACATTAAAAGTACCTACACATAGTTCGTCCAAAATAGTAACAATATTGTGGTATTTTCATACTAATTTAAGTGACATATTAAATAAACTATACAAATGTTCTACAGTTTTTGTCCCCACTTACCCCCCCTCCACCCATTAACCAAAAAAAAAAATTTCTATATGGCCTGTTAATGATTTGAATGGCATGGAAACATTTTGGCACCAACAAAAAAAAAGTTGAAATTACACCCCTGAACTAAGGTATAACTGTCATGATAAAGGAAACATTTTCAAAATTAGGTATAACTATCAAGAAAAGACTATTTTAAACAACTCGTCATGGTAAACTTTAATTATTATGAACCTAATCCCAACACTGGCTATTAAAAAATTTTGGTTTAGAAGTCTAACCAGTAGGAATCCATTTTTCAAATCCATCTAACCTTCTTTATCGAAACATTTGGCGATAAAACCCTACAGTGTGACATTGTTTGTGGTGTTTAAGAAATTTGTAATATGATCAAGGGAGCATTTAGCTTTCATGACCACAAAAGTCTTAGAATCATTGTATATTTTAAGCATTTGTACGGTATGCAGAAACAAAACAAACTATTTTTTTAGTAGATAAACAATTACAATTATTGTTATTATTTTAAGTACATTTATATCATGTATACTAGTACATTGCATAAGTATATACTATACAATAAAAACATTTTATTTTACGTTATGATCATGTCATAATGATAATATAATTTATACACAGGTGACAGGTGATATGAATTATTTATAAATATAATATTAATTATAACATTAACGATACAACAAGGATCAATATACAATTTATAAAACTAATTTATAATATTATTTATTCAAACATCTACAACACAACAGCATTAATTCAATTGTGCAGAATTCCGGGTAAACGATATACACTGTTACAAATATAATGTTATTACTTATTAGTTATTAGTTTATCACTGGTAAATAAAAATTATATAAAGATTTGTACAGCTTCGATTACTACTCGATATCAATCGTACCCAAACCTAATTAAAAATTCAAGACAAATTGCAGTTGATTGACACTGTTGACCCGTATCGGTACGGTTTACACGTCGGAATACAATTAAATACGCGGTATATAGCTCTGACTGTGTAGCTTACTCTACTTAAAAATAACTTATAACTTATAAGTTATTAATTAAACCAATATAATATTTTTCCACTAATTTACTGTTGCGAGTCACCAACATAAGATAACAATGAAATGTAGTTATATTAATTGTCATGTGAACACTAAGCTGGGGTCCTAACGAAAATATCAATAATAAATAATAGGTAAATACCTAATAGCATTAAGGATACAAATTTAAGTGAATAAATAATTTCAAAATATGCTTTGTATTATAACAGGGAAGACATTGAGAAAGCACAACACTTCAAGACTAAAATTGAAAAAGAAAACTTATATTCTGAGATCAAGGCCGCGGCAGAATCCGGTTGGGACTTTTCAAGCCGTTGGTTCATCCTAAATGGAAAAAAATGAAGGTGAATAACTTATTGGTTTTTGTTGGTCAATACATTTAGCCAACATGAAAAAAGGTACTAACTCATTCAAGATGATGAACGTAAAACATTTTATAATTTTCCTCGTATTTTACACTTTTGGAACTTGGAGTTCATCTGAATATATTCCAACGTCTAACGTACGTGACAGGTAAAATAGGTCTTAAAGTATATTTTTACTATTAGCTTTTAATTTCGTTAACTGTGTTCACTTGGTACAAATGGCAATTCACATATCGATGGTTTTTATCCTTTTTTTAGGTGGTCTAAGTAAATATAATTTAATATTCTATTTTTTTAACGTAATTATATCGTTTTAATCAAACCATCCAGTCCATAGCGGTGATATATTAGTTGGGTAAAAATAATTTCGTTTTATATTATACGCTCCGACCTCGTCCCACAATTTGGCCGTCACTGCATCTTTCCATTGCAAAGAAACATTTTCATATCCCAATGCCTTGACGGTGTTATTCATGCATTGCTTGCATTATTTTCAATGTGCATTGTTTTCGAATTTAAGATGGTTCCTGCAATCATACAATGAAATAATTTATTGTACGCAACGTTTTTAACCACATCATAACCTAAGGGCTAAGACAATACTTATTATCCGATAAAGTGAAACTTTATCTCACTCCCCTTACCCATTTTATTATGATACACACGTAAAATATGTTTGGATATTAAATTTAATACATCGCTCGTTTACCATTGAGTTCAAATATTATTACATATATTTTTTAATGTAAATTAGATAAAAATAAAAATAAAAATAATAAGTAACAAAATTAAATCATTTTCCAACCAATGTGGGGATTATGAAAATCATATATTATCTCGATCAGAAATGAAGTACCTAATTATATTTTATTCATCGAGACGTAGTATACTATAAAATTCGGGATCAAGTTTTAATTATGCGTATGACAGATAAAAATAAAATAAAACCAATATGCTTCATATTAATCGTTATGGACATGTTTTTAGAAAAAATATAAAAAATAAAACGTTTACCAGTGGAGTATAGTTAACGTGACAATACATTTTAGGTACACATCGTCTATGGCATAGACTGTATGTAGGATACAAAGTGTCAAAGTAACGTGTTATCGATTTGAAAGTGGATCGTTCGGTCTGTCTTGACTCTTGAGGCATGCCGCAAAAACAAGTGCAGTAATAATGGTTTAGAAACATTTACTCTGTAGAGTCTATAGAGTAAAGATAAAATTATAGACCTTAATCTAATTCGAATAAAAACCTCATTTCTATACAATAAATATAAATTAATTGAAACTATGTTGAAATCGTGCACGAAAAGAGAAAAAAAGTAGATATTTTTAAAATTAAAACTGGCAATATTTATAATTGTAATAATGACCAATAACATTCTGACAATATAGACATAAATGTCTTAGTATTTACGATAGTTCTTTATATTGTTGAAATATTAATAACTATAATGTAGTGTTGTTGTTATGTGTGTATCTACCTACTAACCAATAATTTAAGCTTTGACTTACTGCTGAGCGTACATTTGTTATGTTACGTACTTTTAAGACGGATACAACAAATGGCTATGTAGCCGTGTAAGACTCAATATCTCTAACTTATTTCTATTTCCCCCGGGTTTTAACATAATGAGATTTACACTATTGTCTATAATATGTACACACTTACCGCTATATATAGCTTCGATTTTTTTAACTCGTTAAGTTAATCTAATAAGATGTATGTAAAGTTAAGCTAAAAAGCAACTAATATATTTTTTATAAAAAATTTTAAGTAAAAAATGATTGGATAAAAAAAATTAAAATAGTTGAAATTAATTTAACTCAAAATTTAATAATTATTAGGGCCCATACAATATGAGGCATAGCCGCAAGAAGTAGTTACAGAAAAATTAGGGCCAGTAGTTGACAAATTAACTATCCAGTGTAAGCTATCCCCCCAATAATTTAAGAAGGGGTCAGATAAAATAGTATAATTATAACTGATACCTACATGTTATAGCACTAGTACCTAGTTCTACTATTAGCTGATGCACATAAATATATTTTATAATTTTCCATTTTGGATATCCGATTTATATATCAATATATATTTTAATATTTTTTGCTATTAGTAAAATTTAATTTTAACCATTCCAAGTAATGTGTGTGTGTGTCAGGGACGGATCAAGGGGAGGCTTAGGGGCCCAGCCGCCCCCCCCCCCCCAGTCATATTTTTTATAAATATAAGTATAATATACTAAATAACAAATAAACAAAATCTAAACTTCTTTTCACATTGTGGTTATTTATATATTAAAATATAATCAATAATGTATTTATTACATTAATTATCTACTATATTATGACAACATTTTTAAATTAAAAATAAAGTATAATATTTTATTATAATTGTATTATACATAATATAATATAATACATAATTGTATTATAGTTGTAAAAAAATTGTTGCCCCTCCAGCCCCCCAGATCTATGCTCTGGATCCGTGCCTGGTGTGTGTATAATGTGTGTAATGGTTACAAGAACACTACCTAATTAATATTTATAGCAACACGAATACGTAGTAGCCAGTAGGTACAATATGACCTATTAGATCCATATATTATAATATACGAAATCGGAAATTGTATATTATATGACTATACATTTTAAAATGTCTATTAAAATAAATCTTAACTATTATTATATTACATTTTTATATCAGTAAAAAATAATTATATATAATAATATGTCCAATGTTGTGTTGAATAGTCTGTGATAGACCTATGTTCATAATTATAACAACTTACTATTATTTAAATAATAAATATAATAGGCGGGAAAAATTACGAGCTACCTAATTTGTTTGTCACGTGAACCAGCTAGGACATAAGACACCTAATCGTAATTCATAAATTAGTAATACCCACTATATAGTCACTACCCTGCAGTATTATATAACTCGTATTGTATATTAAACTACCTGTACGATTATATATTATACTATACATACCTAATATAATATAGTAATACCTGTAATATATCAATAGAAAATAATCATTAATCTGCACAAATCAATAGTATTCTTGGACATTTTTGTGAATTATAATACCCATCTAATACTTCATAACGCAATAAAATTATAAATAAACGGTTAGTGTACAATTAGTGTTTTATGTTAACTTAAATAAATCTGTATAAAATTAGCTCGAAGTTAACACGTTAAATTTATTAAAAATACAACATTTAAGTAAAAAAATAATTACAAAAAAAATTAATGAATTATTTAACTTAGTTGCTATGAACATAACATTTTAACTTAATTTTAATTTTTAACTCGTTAATGTCTAGCCTATAGGCTATAACGTGTAATAAAATTATGCTTGGTACGATTTTTAAAATATAGTTGACATACCAAAATATCAATATCTTATACAAATGGATTTAGATTTCTATTTATAATACCCACCTAATCAACAATTTTAAATACGTATATTTCAGTAAAAGTAATGCAACTATGTAATTAATAATTATAAATCCAACATTCATTTTTAATTTATAATATTTAAGTAGTTGTTAAGTATTACGAATGAATTAATGTATTAACACTACATGCAAGTCTATAAGGATTTTTTTATGTGAACTAGTTTGGATTAAATGTATTGTATAGGTAGTTATAATCAAGTTATATGTATAAGGAGAGCTACAAAGTCTTGAATCAAATTAGTAATTTATTATATAAAATAAATAACGGTATAATGTTATAATATAACATATTTGTTCAGAGCTATACATTAAAGGTGATATGAGAAATGTTCGGAAATTAATTTATTTGTTAAGTGTTATAATAAGCATACCAGGTATAGGTAAGTATTTTTTAAGAAAATAACAAAACTGAGATTTTTTCGAACTTAAATCACTAATTAATTGTAGGTAGGTATTGCGAATAATTTTTCAAGCTATAGATTTTATCCTACAGGTACCTAACTATATAATTAATATATTGTTATATACTACCTACACATTTTCCGGCACACGCGTAGCAAAAAGCAAAATATGAACATAGGCTTATAAAATAAAAGTGTATTTTGTAAAATAATATTAATGGTAATAAGAAATAAAAACCATATTATATACATAATCTTCGCTTGAGCTTTAGATACAAGGAAGAATGTCCGGTAGAGTAATAAGTACAGAGACGTAAGTTCGCTGAGCCCAAATCTATTATTTTAAAATAAATGGTGTTTTTATTTTATTTTGTTGTTACTATTACAGTATCTAACAGAGGAAACTTTTTTTCCAATTATTAAGCAAACGCAGTAAGCACAATTTATTGTGAACGATTTTATAGCGTCGTTGGAAATATATTATATGTTACGGGCAAAGTAGAAACCTGGGCATTGTTATACAATGTCCGGGCACTGTGTACAATGCCCGAACATTTTGGGCAATGTAGAATGACCGTTTTAATACTCAATTTTTTCATACATTGACCGGGCATTGTACGAGATTGCCCGGGCAAAGTGTACGCCGCCCGGATTCATG
>NC_042493.1:41589077-41590187 GCF_005508785.2 Acyrthosiphon pisum | reverse complement strand
TTATTTTTAATATATCCAATATGGTAATAGTGCCCATCTATAAATGGGCACTGTATACATTGACCCGGACAAATGTTAACTTATTCCAACTTTGCCCTCGAAAAACGGGCATTGTGCACAGTGACCGGGCACTGTGCACAATGCCCAATTTTCTACTTTGCCCGTAACATATATAATAAATACAAAAACTAGTAAGTTATTCACCTTCATTTTTTCCATTTAGAATGAATCAACGGCTTCAAAAGTCCCAACCAGATTCCGCCGCAGCCTTGATTTCAGAAAAAAAGTTTTCTTTTTCACTTGCAGTTTTGAGGTGTTGTGTTCTCTCAATGTCTTCCCTGTTATAATACAAAACATATTTTGAAATTATTTATTCACTTACATTTTTATCCTTGTGTTACTAGACACTAGTACTAGTAAGGTGTGTTGACAAATTAATAGTGAAACTGACAGCTATTCACAGCGTCGTGCGACGCTTTATAATATGATACATTGATAGGTACCCCACTATTAGTGTAACTTGAGAAATTTGGTGGGACAATTTTATTTTTTGTAATTCTAACCAAAGATTAGATTTACTGTAGGTATATGTAGCTTAACGTCATATCTGAGCTAAATGTGTAATATTATATATTATACCTACATATTTGATAATAGGTACCAGAGGCCCCTGTATAAAAAAACAACAATGTAATTTTATGTGGTATATCCGTTAAAAACATTTTATCTATTACTTTAAGTATTTATATATAGAGTTATTAACCGAACGTGCTTATCCACATTTATTCATATGATTGTAAATGTATTAAAATTCTTATTTCAAGAATTTTTTTTCAAATACTTTCGATTTAAAAAGCTTCTTTCTTTATAAACTAAAAACACAATTTTACTCTTTATGATTGTAATTTAAAAAGGTGGGTAAGTAGATTTCACTCTGCTGTACAGTAGGTTAGGTTTGATATAATATCATTGTATAAGAAAAACGATTCTGAGCGGAGAAGGTATGTCAGTCTAGGTATAAGACATAATATTATATTACAGTCTATAGTATTTAAAAAAAATTGACCTATAATAGGTACCTATAATAAATTCCAAATTAATCATATCATA
>NC_042493.1:41587529-41589027 GCF_005508785.2 Acyrthosiphon pisum | reverse complement strand
TTATGAATTTCTAACTCGAAATAATTTGCAAATTTTCGTGATTTTTTCATATTTTGTCATTTTTTGAACTTTAAATGCTTATAAAAAAAAAACTGTGACTAAACGATTTTTAATATTTTTCATCTGCCTTTGAAACAATATACTAGGAGCCTTCTATTAAATTTTCAAGCTTTTTTATCCAACAACTAAAATTTTATTGATATTTTTGAAAAAAAAAACTAAAAAAGAAATGGAAAATGAAAATGTCCGTAAAGAGCTCAAAATAAATCAAAATATTTTGAAAATGTTATGGTGTATAGAAAATGGAAATATAAACAACCATTGAAAATTTCATGTATCTACGGTCATTTGTTTTAATGTTACACCAAAAACCAAAATCGATTTTCTCGAAAACAGATTTTGCGTAAAAATTCCCGTTTTTCCTTAATTTTTCTTTTGTTTTTCCCGGCGCTTTTGAAAACTAATGGGAAATTTAAATTTTGACCTCCCCAATGCACCAACGATATTCACTTTCTGATCGAACAAGATACTGAAGTTGAAAATCGTAGCATTATTTCGACTACTTATCGTGTACACAGACACAAAAAAAATAAATAAAAAAAACACACATCATTATTGTAAAATCAATACATTCATCGTTCCACTCAGAATCTAAAAAAATACATATGCATTTAATCTAAAATATATAAGTAGACACTAGATGGATGGTAATACCTAGTACCTACTATAATTTATAATTAGGTATATTATTATCAAAGGTTCATACGTATTATGGCTGAGACACGATTGAGCATAAAACACCTTTTTTGCGACAAGATTGAGCATAAATTGTCGGCGTATCAAAGGAAATTGAAATTCAAAAGAAAACCAACACGATTGAGCATAAAAAACTCTGCAACGTTGCCATTTTAAATTTTGAACTGTATTATACAAAAATATTTATTTAAATAATTATAATGATTCAAAATATAACATGGTAAAAAAATTTCAGAATGGAAAAATGTTTTCAGAGTCAATATGTAATATACCTAGTCACATTATGCAAAATATTTATAAATCAATAATAGTCTCAATAGTAGTCACATTATAATACAGTAGGTATATAGATCTTTTTGCTATAATAATGAAATAATAATAATAATAGTTATGACTTATGAAAATAAAAAAATAAAAATATTTATAAGTCAATAATAGTCTCAATAGCAGTTCGGAATAGTACTCCGGAACTAATTTATTTATTGATAACATTGTCGATAAAGCTGTGGGGCTCGGCTCACGGCTCGCGTCAGATATCATAATAATTGGTGTAATAATAGGTACGTGAAAATAATAAATTACAAAATTTTGGCAACGTGAATTTGGCAACATCGCATAAAATATTCTATGCTCAATCGTGTTGCTAAAAAGGTCTATGCTCAATCGTTTTATGCTCAATGGTGCTATACCGCGTATTATACTATATAGTATACCTACATAAAATAGACATTAACGTAGTACC
>NC_042493.1:41586361-41587479 GCF_005508785.2 Acyrthosiphon pisum | reverse complement strand
ACATATTTTGAAATTATTTATTCACTTACATTTTTATCCTTGTGTTACTAGACACTAGTACTAGTAAGGTGTGTTGACAAATTAATAGTGAAACTGACAGCTATTCACAGCGTCGTGCGACGCTTTATAATATGATACATTGATAGGTACCCCACTATTAGTGTAACTTGAGAAATTTGGTGGGACAATTTTATTTTTTGTAATTCTAACCAAAGATTAGATTTACTGTAGGTATATGTAGCTTAACGTCATATCTGAGCTAAATGTGTAATATTATATATTATACCTACATATTTGATAATAGGTACCAGAGGCCCCTGTATAAAAAAACAACAATGTAATTTTATGTGGTATTTCCGTTAAAAACATTTTATCTATTACTTTAAGTATTTATATATAGAGTTATTAACCGAACGTGCTTATCCACATTTATTCATATGATTGTAAATGTATTAAAATTCTTATTTCAAGAATTTTTTTTCAAATACTTTCGATTTAAAAAGCTTCTTTCTTTATAAACTAAAAACACAATTTTACTCTTTATGATTGTAATTTAAAAAGGTGGGTAAGTAGATTTCACTCTGCTGTACAGTAGGTTAGGTTTGATATAATATCATTGTATAAGAAAAACGATTCTGAGCGGAGAAGGTATGTCAGTCTAGGTATAAGACATAATATTATATTATAGTCTATAGTATTTAAAAAAAATTGACCTATAATAGGTACCTATAATAAATTCCAAATTAATCATATCATAATATCTATTAGGTACTTACAACGCGTTATACATCAACAACAAACCGTGATACTATCTTAGATATATAATAGTATACTTTAGAAGTTTCAAGTATACCCAAGAATAATATTATACAATCACAACAAAATAACTAAAATAGTTATTCTAGGTTTTTAATATATAATTTCGTCCAAATTTGTACTTAAAATGACTATAAAAATAAACTGTGTAAATGTATTTTTTAGATTTTTTGGTAACAGAATTAATTACTTACGTGGAATCTTGTTTTAAATTTTCAATTCTTAGATACAAAAGTTGAACATTTTATGAATTTTTAACTACAAAATAATTTATCAAATTAAAATTTGATAAATTTTGTCAA
>NC_042493.1:41582344-41585226 GCF_005508785.2 Acyrthosiphon pisum | reverse complement strand
TTTTTCTTTGTTTTTCCCGGCGCTTTTGAAAACTAATGGGAAATTTAAATTTTGACCTGCCCAATGCACCAACGATATTCACTTTCTGATCGAACAAGATACTGAAGTTGAAATCGTAGCATTATTTCGACTACTTATCGTGTACACAGACACAAAAAAAATAAATAAAAAAAACACACATCATTATTGTAAAATCAATACATTCATCGTTCCACTCAGAATCTAAAAAAATACATATGCATTTAATCTAAAATATATAAGTAGACACTAGATGGATGGTAATACCTAGTACCTACTATAATTTATAATTAGGTATATTATTATCAAAGGTTCATACGTATTATGGCTGAGACACGATTGAGCATAAAACACCTTTTTTGCGACAAGATTGAGCATAAATTGTCGGCGTATCAAAGGAAATTGAAATTCAAAAGAAAACCAACACGATTGAGCATAAAAAACTCTGCAACGTTGCCATTTTAAATTTTGAACTGTATTATACAAAAATATTTATTTAAATAATTATAATGATTCAAAATATAACATGGTAAAAAAATTTCAGAATGGAAAAATGTTTTCAGAGTCAATATGTAATATACCTAGTCACATTATGCAAAATATTTATAAATCAATAATAGTCTCAATAGTAGTCACATTATAATACAGTAGGTATATAGATCTTTTTGCTATAATAATGAAATAATAATAATAATAGTTATGACTTATGAAAATAAAAAAATAAAAATATTTATAAGTCAATAATAGTCTCAATAGCAGTTCGGAATAGTACTCCGGAACTAATTTATTTATTGATAACATTGTCGATAAAGCTGTGGGGCTCGGCTCACGGCTCGCGTCAGATATCATAATAATTGGTGTAATAATAGGTACGTGAAAATAATAAATTACAAAATTTTGGCAACGTGAATTTGGCAACATCGCATAAAATATTCTATGCTCAATCGTGTTGCTAAAAAGGTCTATGCTCAATCGTTTTATGCTCAATGGTGCTATACCGCGTATTATACTATATAGTATACCTACATAAAATAGACATTAACGTAGGTACCTAATCGGCCCCTTTATTTCGATCACTGTCCTCCTGGGTAGTCAAAATCGTAGGTTAGCTCACGCAAACCCAAAATTATTCAAAGATGCTTACCTTTGCATAATGAAATTGAATACCTGTATAACTTAACATATTAAAAAAAATATGTGGATGACAAAATATAAAAAAACTTTTTAGGTTTCTAAGCATAAGTTTAGAACAACTTATATCCTCGTGACCCCGCCCGATCGCTATTTACCGGTAGGTACATGGTTACAATTATTGATTTTAAGATATTTATTTATTTTTTAAGTATTTAATATAATTTGTAGAATCTATTGTAGATTCATACTAGCTGATTTACATTATCGTAAAAATATTAAGAAACGTGATGTTTTATTTCAAGGTTTTAAATTTTACAAAAGTATATATAATAAAATATTTTAAATAAATATATTATGCTTTAAATGTGTTTTTTTTAATAATACAGCAAATATACCTAATAATTTATAAATTATAATTGAGAGAATTTATTAGATGTTTAAATATGCATGCCGACTTCTTTTGGGTGCTACAGCCTACATAATTGCACTGATTTCATATCTATGGACCTTCATAACAATGAAACATTTAAAATATTTACAGCATATTTTTACTTAATCTGGTGTTGTATCAATCGTATATATACATATATATGAACTGACTAATAGTTTTTTATTTGTGACAAACAAATTTTTCTATTAAAATCCTTAATCAACTTTATGTAGTGTTCAAAATATTATACCTAGCGAAATCGTGGACAACAGTTAGGCGAGCGAGAAAGAAATATTCGGATATTGATCAAAAAGTCTTAGGTAATACAATATGTATTCTGTTATTAAACTAAATACATACCTGCTATAATTAAAAACATACTCATAAAATATAACACTTCCCTTCCAAGTAGTATCTCGGTAGAAAGTTTTTAATGTTAAAAGCCAAATGTTCACAAAACACCTTGGTTGTATTATATGAGCGATGTTTATTTTGTGAAATTAATGTTATTGAATTATAGTAAAAATTTATTTTACCATTAAAAAGTAAACAATATACCTACACTAAAATACTTTTTCACTCTTTTTTTATCCATTGACCTTTAGTTTTATAATAATATACTCCTATTTTGTTTGTAAGATAAATTAATATTTTGAATAGTTCTGACTTTCCATGCACTTATATTATAGATCTGATATTTAAAAAAAAATCTTTTGAAATATAGGTATCTGGAAAAATAATTGTTATTATTATATAATTGTACCTATGGCATACCATACCATATTACTATAAGTATTTTTAAAGTTGAACTTCTTTTCGTAGGTATTAAGAAATATAATAATGTTACGGTTGAGTGTTACGTAAGTAAATAAGTAAGACCATAGTCAATATCAGGGGTCACCAACTAATTTCTTTACATCGCGGGGGTCCGTTTTGAAATTTACCAAACTTCCCACAGTCCAAAACACATTTAAATAGGTACCCAATGAATTTTTTAACAATTAATAACATTCCTAGTAAGTTGTAACATTATGTACTTTGGAAATTCTTAGACTTCGTTTTTTTTTTCTTCACTTGGATGCGGATAAATGCTGTAATATTTGGTTAATACTCCTTATTTCGTCGTTATTGTTACTATAGGGATCACAATTTCCAAAAAAAAGTTTTTTTAAAATTTGGTTTCATTTAAAATTTCAGGAAAAAATGGTTTTGACGAAAAAAACTGGTTCTTTTGGAAAAATTGAAATTTATATGAAAAAAAAGTTTTTTTCTAAAGAACTGACAATGTAATGTATAGTGA
>NC_042493.1:41575511-41580448 GCF_005508785.2 Acyrthosiphon pisum | reverse complement strand
AATTTTTCTTTTGTTTTTCCCGGCGCTTTTGAAAACTACTGGGAAATTTAAATTTTGACCTCCCCAATGCACCAACGATATTCACTTTCTGATCGAACAAGATACTGAAGTTGAAAATCGTAGCATTATTTCGACTACTTATCGTGTACACAGACACAAAAAAAATAAAAAAAAAAATAAAAAAAAAAATAAAAAAACACACATCATTGTAAAATCAATACATTCATCGTTCCACTCAGAATCTAAAAGTATTTTTTCTAAAGAACTGACAATGTAATGTATAGTGAAAACAATCTAATAAAGAATGACACTTGATAATCATATTAAATACATATTATATGTACCATATCCAGTGGCGTTCATTCAAATTTGCTTTGGTGTGGTGGAGGGGGGAGGGAGGGAGGGTTTATTAAAAATAACCAACACTAAAACCTTCTCTTTAAAACCACCCATCTTCCTAACAATCACACACATTACACGTATCAATATTAATAGGTAAAATAACAAAACAAACACAAAGATTTACATAGCTCATTGCAGTTAAATACTATTTAATATGCACATACTATGTACAGAATGTTATATATATTATATTACTAATTATTTATAATAAAAATTCTAGTCTCCTTTTATTATTGGATAGTTCAACCAGCACTTCATCAGGTGTAATTGAATCGTTTTTGTTGATCGAGAGCATAGCTAGACCATTAAGCCTTCCCTATTAAAATGAATTACAACATTAACCCTTAAACGGGCAATAGTTTCCCATCTCGGGAATACTATTACCACGTATCGAGGTTAAGACATCGTTTATCGATGAAAATTAAAATATACAAATTTATATAAAATAAAATACATCGAATAAACGCGTCCGTCGGACGAACAAATATTGCATAGGATTATTTTTTTACAATGGTGTAGATTTATTCAAAACACAGAAATTTATCGAATAAACGTTTATTGTTGAATATCAGAAATATATACTGAATATGAATATTTACATTATGGTGTAGGTTTTTTCAAAATACTAAAATATACGAAATAATCGTATAATATTAACTATGAGAAATATCTAAGGCATAAGATTATTTTTTTACAATGGTGTAGATTTATTCAAAGCACCGATATTCACCGAATTAACTTATATTGTTGAATCAGAAATATATACTGCATATGAATATTTACATTATGGTGTAGGTTTTTCAAAATACCAAAATATACGAAATAATCGTATATTATTGACTTGGAGAAATATCTACAATATATATCTTTTTTCCAATTTTAAAATTGTTTAATAACTTCTTATCTTAAGTTATATAACTGTATATAATGTCTATGAATGTAATGTGTAATTGTGTTAAAGGGTTTTTATCCCGTATATTTAATAATAAAATAAAATAAAATAAAAATATTTTGTTTTTTTCCATATAGGTAGAAAAACTTGTGAGGAATCTCGTGTTGCGTTTTCAAGTGTTAGATTCAAACAGAAAGGTTTTTACGAATTTATTGCTCAAAATAATGTACACATTAATTAATGTACCAGAATTACCTATCACAAGCGCCGAGTTACCATAAGATTTCGCGGTGAACCATAAATAAAACAATATTATTATTGTATATATGATGTTGAGTATAATACTATAATTAAAATAATTTTAAAAAGGATTAAATCGTTTATGAATTACAACCAAGTACCGACGAAATGAACGATTAATTTAAATCATATAAGCAACATATAATATTGCATAGGATTATATTTTTTACAATGCTCTAGATTTATTCAAGACACCGAAATTCACCGAATAAACGTATATTGTTCAATATCAGAAATATACATATACTGCATATGAATATTTACATTATGGTGTAGGTTTTTTCGAAATACCAAAATATACGAATAATAGTCGTATATTATTATCTAATACATAAGATTATTTTTTAACAATGGTGTAGATGTATTCAAAACACCGAAATTCACCGAATAAACGTAGATATATATACTGCATATAATTATTTACAGTATATGGTGTGGATTTTTTCAAAATGTCAAAATAAACATTACAAAATTCAAAAATATGAAAAATTGTTGTTGGTTGTTTGAAAATATTACGTGGAAAAACCTAACGTATGTGCTGTGCATGTTGCCGTTGTGTGGGTATCGATCAATGTACCTATAACATTTATTACACGATTACGCTACCGGCTACTTTAAATGCTTATTATATGATCAGATTATGTATGATTAAAGATAAATATAGAATTTATTGTACATAAATAATGATCACGTGATGTTGTTGCATTTTTTTCTAACAGTTAAATCGTATGTTATTCAACGAAAAGTCACAGCCACCGAACGTGATCGGATTTGGATCAGCACGGACGTGTTGTCGGGTCATAAACGTGGCACGTGAAACGGGCAGCTGAATCGTCGCTCTAGATTCCAGAGCGACGTATCTGCGGTACACCCGTGACACGGGAATCTCCGTTAAAGAGATTCACTGGAACTATGCCATTTGCACACTAGACCCGACGTACGACCGTCACTACAGTGTAACATAACCCGGTCCCGAAACACAGACACACAGACGCAAAAAAATGCGTCAGCGGTGAGCGATGGGCGCGGATTTTTACGAATGTTGTGTGAAAATGCAAGTATTCAACACGTTGATCATATACATATCACATATCGATTAAATATTATTATTGTGAAAAAAAAGTTAAATTTACCGACAAATGAACTATAATCAACGGAACGCTCGTGAGCAATAGTGGTGTATACAAGACGAGCGAACCGCATGAACTGATGAGACAGTGGCGCGCGGTCCGTGTTATATAGCCTAGACTAGTACGGTGTAGGTGAGAAAATACTAAAAAAAAAAGCGGAAAAAGTCACACATGTTGCATTTACATACATTTGGACGTAAATATTTCAAGCATTCTCGTACATAATTTTATATTAATAAAATGTACGGACTTATTTAAACTCGTGTAGGGTGTAAACATTATCGTACCTAAAAAATTACAGTTCACACGCTAAAAAATATTTTAACACCAATATGTCTTTTTCTACGTTTATGTATATTAATAAATAATATATTTTATTAGTCGATGTGTCAATATACTGTATGTATACCGTAGGTATTATAAATGTTTAATATAATGTATAGATAGTGTGTGTAGTTATTTTAAAAATACCGAAATTCACCGAATAAACGTATATTGTTCAATATCAGAAATATATACTGCATATGAATATTTACATTAAGGTGTAGGTTTTTTCAAAATACCAAAATATACGAAATAATCGTATATTATTGACTTTGAGAAATATTTAATGCATAAGATAATTGACTTTGAGAAATATCTAAAGCATAGATTATTGACTTTGAGAAATATCTACAATATATATCTTTTTTCCAATTTTAAAATTGTTTAATATTTTGTTTTTTTTCGATATAGGTAGACAAACTTGTGATGACTCCCGTGTTACTTTTTTGAATTACAACCAAGTACCGACGAAATAAACGTTTAATTCATCAGCTATATATTGTGATGAAGAAGAACAAAAAATTATGTACGTAACTTTTGGACGTATGACCCATATATAAATGTTATACACCATTTAATGTATACAATTTTATCATCGCGAACCCGTCCCTCCACTGACAATCGTAGACACAACATTGTATTGTACGCCACTTATAATTTCTATTATTGGTTCTATAATATTAATGACAGTCAGCGATTATTTATGTGTGAGTAGGTCTTTTATATTTAATATAATACGTTTTAAATGTAAAATTGAAAATCTCTACAGGGTACTGTTAAAATATCTATGGTGTAGATATTCTTGAACGTGAGTCATACACGTATATGTATACGTTATTTACAATTTCGAACCTGAAATAATTTTCTCCGCCATCAGAAATTGAGACCAGTAAATAAAATTATATATATTTGAATATAATACCTATATTTAATTCTCAAAACAATATAATATTAGGTATTATATCTTTAACTCACTAGGTTTAAATTTCTCACGTCACATATAAATATTACACACGATTTAAAATATATACAAATTCAAATACAATAATATAATTAATTATGCATTATTATCAAAGTATAATATATATTATTTACAATATACCTACGATATATACGTGTACATATAACAATAAAATACAATTAATTCAAAACGATATTTGGTTGTAAAAGTGTGGGTTATCAATAATAAAATGCTTATAAACGAAATAACAAAGTTTAGTTGATGAGCGTAGATGTTTTGCGCGCGACGGGGAAAAATACTCACGTAAATAATTTTACGCGCGCAATGCATCGCACCATATTCATTGGGCATTAAAATCTCTGTGGTTATGCTCGACAGTGTATATTATTATGGTATTGTGAATGCGGTTTATGATGGTTTTGAATATATAATTATATTTACAAATATTATGTAGTATGTATATATATGATATACGTACACTTTTAGTTTCTGAGTGGAACGATGAATGTATTGATTTTACAATGATGTGTGTTTTTTTATTTTTTTTTTATTTTTGTGTCTGTCATCACCTTTTAGGACAGTAAAAGTGCTTGGATTTTCTTCAACAGTACCTTTTCTGATAGGAAAGTGAATCTAGTTGGTACTTTGGGGGTCAAAAGTAAAATTTTTCAAATAGTTTTCAAAAGCGCCGCGAAAAACAAAAGAAAAATTAAGGAAAAACGGGAATTTTTACGCAAAATCTGTTTTCGAGAAAATCGATTTTGGTTTTTGGTGTAACTTTAAAACAAATGACCGCAGGTACATGAAATTTTCAATGGTTGCTTATATTTCCATTTTCTATACACGATAACATTTTCAAAATATTTTGATTTATTTTGAGCTCTTTATGGACATTTTCATTTTCCATTTTTTTTTAGTTTTTTTTCTA
>NC_042493.1:41572794-41574498 GCF_005508785.2 Acyrthosiphon pisum | reverse complement strand
TATAAGTATCTAATAGATATTATGATATGACTAATTTCGAATTTATTATAGGTAAATATTTTTTTAATACCATCGATAAGTATATAATATGTCTTATACCTAGACTGATATACCTTCTCCGCTCAGAATCGTTTTTCTTATACAATGATATTATATCATTGAATTCAAATTTAATACCATCCATTATACAGTGACCCACTTGTAACCTACTGTACAGCAGAGCAAAATCCACTTACCCGCCTTTTTTATTATTTTTACTTAAATTTAGGACGAGTAATTTATGAGTTATAAATATTTGATACATATCTAACCTAAATATATTATTCTGTATTTGTTTTATAGTAAAAAAAATAAATAACACGCATAAACCAGTCAGCAATTATTTATGTGTGAGTGGGTCATTTTTCGAAACGAAAATAATTTTCTCCACCATCAGAAGTTGAGACCAATAAATAAAATTATATATATTTTAATATAATACTTATATTTAATTATTAAAACAATATAATATTATGTATTATATTCATCTCACTAGGTTGAACATCCTCACTTATAGAACTGTTTTAAAAATATATATTACACACGATTTAAAACATATACAAATTCAAATACCATAATTGAATTATTTATGATTATAATTTGGTCATACAACATAAAAATTATGTAAGTGGTGTCGATTCAAGTGATTCACATCTTTTCTAGGTTATAATATATATATAACGGGTAAGAATTCAGAACAATTTTTTAACGTTAAACATCGGTTGGGGATAAATCTATAGAAAAATAACCGAAGGTTAACATTTAAACTTATTTATGTGTGTGTGAGTGTGCGTATGAACGGAAACTCTGCAATAGGTTTACAACCCTCTATGTAAAAATATCACGTTCTACATTCAAAATAAAATTTAAAATGTGTGTATGTGCGTTCGCGTCTGTGAGTCTGATTGCAAGTGATATAATATGAAACACCACCATAAGTCATAAATCAAAACATTTAAAAATAATCAACAACCTGAATCTATATATTTAATTGTTCATTAGTAAATTATTTAGAAAAAATATTTATTAGTACAGCGATAGCCATCGTACAGGTCTAAGACGTAACAGATAGTTACAAAATAATAATTTTTTTTTATAATATCATAATTTCATTATTAGTTTAACGGTTCGCAAATTAAAAAAAATCAAAATTCTGATCACACAACTATTGTGATTAGAGTAACTTCCTAACATATAATTATTATACAATTAACATTGTTTTAAATTTTCATTCCACACCTCTAAAAAAATAATACTATAATTCAATTTTAAAATCTGATAAAATTAAATTTAAATTAATTTTGATATGCTTATAAAATAAAATCGGTTCAATGTACTTCTTTTTAGTTTCTAGTCTCACCATAGGCGCAATTTCAATAAAAAAAACTGAGGGTGCTTAAGCTCTGCATTTTCTTGGCATTTAAATTCAATTATAACTATGAGGCATTTATGACCTTTTTGAGCAAAAATGTTTTATGACAATTTAACATTGAAGACTTATTATTACTAGTTGCCCAACCTTCCTCTGGAAGAAATTATTTTTTTATAATTTAATTTTAAGAACATATTATGACTATTTTTTGGCTATACAAATAATATAATATAATTACATATTGTAGTTATTGTTACTACTAATTTCTGAAAATTATATAATATCCTACATTT
>NC_042493.1:41571353-41572744 GCF_005508785.2 Acyrthosiphon pisum | reverse complement strand
GTGCCCGTACCGCCGTCGGGCGTCGACGCCCCGTAGGTCGACGAAAAACGCGACCCGCCGGTCGTAGGCGAAAATAATTTCAGAGTCCCGGGCGGCGGGCGTGTTATTACGATGGAAACATTATAAAAAAAAAAATTATCGACGAAAATTCGGCAGAGTCCCCCGACGATTGTCATTATTATAATATAATAAAAATATAATAAAAAAAAATGTTCCTAGTCAATTACAAAACGTATGCTTAATATAGTCATTACAGCGACGTTGACGAAACTAACAAAATAAATTAAATAATATATCGAAATAGGTACACTGAAAATGTGTACGACGATGACGAGAATGTTTCGAAGTAACGTGGTCCGCACCGATTTTTTTGAACAACGATCACGAAGAAGAGGTTTATAATTTAGAAGTACATGTATAGTAGTCATAACTAAATAATCATACGTAAAGGTTATGTAAGGGTATGTACGTAAATTACCGGTAACCTCAGCTCGTTTTTGACGACAATACCGTCCTGTTTTTTATCAGTAATTTACGTATACAATACTTCAAAACACGATAATTTGTTAAAAATAAATTGTATACATTTTTAATATTAAATCATACTATTTTTTCAAATAAATAAATCCTCAAATAATAATTCAGTTTTTATATTTATTTACTTTTTTATTGACTACAATATAGATTCAAAAACAAATATTATTAGCGAACAGTGTATTTATATTTGGTTATTCGTCATCGACATCCATAGATGTCCACGGTGTTTCTGATGGTTCAGTGTCCATTGGTTCTTGCTGTATTACAACATACATCCCAGTTTTACGGATATTCGGTAACACTGTGTTACATATAAATTCCTTATACCGTTGCACTTTTGGCAACGACGAAGTCATTATCAAGGTGTTAATCCCACCCTCGTTGATCATGATGGTGTCGGGTTGCCAGATTGACGGAATCTTGGTAAAACAATTTATTATTTCATTGAGCGGTTGTTTGTTTTTTTTAAAAATATATTTCATGATTGCCTTTGCTGGTTCAATGTAACCGAGACAATCGGCCACATCATTAGCCTTCGTCCACATTTCTCCGGTCACCGGATCGACTAAACACAAAAAAAATAGATCGCAGGCGAAATGTTGCATAGCGAGAGTCATATTGAAAGGTTATTGAAAACGCGTGTGCCCGGGATAACTGCAAAGTGTATACTGACCGTGTGATTAAAAAAACATAACCTTTTATACATTCATAGTTACAAAGACAAGAGACAACTATGATGTTTATGCTTAAAATCCACGATTTACGTTAAACAAAATAATTTTATAACGTCGCAAGTATGAAAAGTGAATAACGTAAAAATTGAAATTTCTTATAAAATCTGCGATTTACGTTAC